>NC_057797.1:570355798-570522145 GCF_018294505.1 Triticum aestivum
CAATCGATCGGCTTCAGTTAGCAGTAGTAGCAAAGGAATCGCTCGATCGGGTTCAGTTAACAGCCATCGATCGATCGCTCGGGTTCAGTAACGCGTAGCCTGCAGTGCAATCGCTCGGCTTTAGTTAGAGCCCAATGCCTCGCTCGGGTTCAGTTAGAGCCAACGCCTCCCACACAGGCGCATACGTGTATGAGAGAAACGCGCATCGCTCGGCCCCCGACCTCCCACCGTAACCAGGAACTCTCCGAAATTTCCTCCCCCTCGCTTCTACCACGGTTTTTTCCGTCATGGACGGCCCAAAGAATGTCATGAAGCTGCGTCTCCGGCCCGCCCAGGACAAAAAGCCCATTTTCTGTCATGATTTTTTGTCATAGAAGTAGGAGCCCACCACATCTATGATGATACCGGGTTTTGTCACAATTATCGTCATAGAAGTGTCATATGTATGACAGAAAAAAAATTTCGTTCGGCCCAAAATGTCACGGATGTGTCTTTTTTTTTGTAGTGCGTAAAGCATGGCACACTGAACTATCGAGTAGTCATCAGTTTTGCTCTGCCAGGTGTTCACAACATCTGGCGTTTGCTCCTACAGTGGGTTTGTCACCTAGCGGTGCTTCCAGGACATAATTCTTCTGTGCAACAATTATCCTTACGGACCCAGTCCGTGTAGTTGCTACCATCATCTTTCAACTTAGCGTTCTCTAGGAACGCATTAAAATTCAACGGAACAACAACACGGGCCATCTATCTACAACAACATAGACATGCAAAATACTATCAGGTACTAAGTTCATGATAAATTAAAGTTTAATTAATAAAATTACTTAAGAACTCCCACTTAGATAGACATCTCTGTAATCATATAAGTGATCACGTGATCCATATCAACTAAACCATGTCCGATCATCACGTGAGATGGAGTAGTTTTCAATGGTGAACATCACTATGTTGATCCTATCTACTATATGGTTCACGCTCGACCTTTCGGTCTCAGTGTTCCGAGACCATATCTGCATATGCTAGGCTCGTCAAGTTTAACCCGAGTATTCTGCGTGTGCAAAACTGGCTTGCACCCATTGTATGTGAACGTAGAGCTTATCACACCCCATCATCACGTGGTGTCTCGACAGGACGAACTGTAGCAATGGTGCATACTCAGGGAGAACACTTGTACCTTGAAATTTAATGGGAGATCATCATTTAATGCTACCGCCGAACTAAGCAAAATATGATGCATAAAGGATAAGCATCACATGCAATCAATATAAGTGATAAGATATGGCCATCATCATCTTCTGCCTTTGATCTCCATCTCCAAAGCACCATCATGATCATCATTGTCACCGGCTTGACACCTTGATCTCCATCGAAGCATCGTTGTCGTCTCGCCAACTATTATTTCTACGACTATTGCTACCACTTAGTGACAAAGTAAAGCAATTACATGGCGATTGCATTTCATACAATAAAGCGACAACCATATGGCTCCTGCCAGTTGCCGATAACTCGGTTACAAAACATGATCATCTCATACAATAAAATTTAGCATCATGTCTTGACCATATCACATCACAATATGTCCTGCAAAAACAAGTTAGACATCCTCTACTTTGTTGTTGCAAGTTTTACATGGCTGCTACGGGCTGAGCAAGAACTGTTCTTACCTATGCATCAAAAAATCACAACGTGGTATAGTGATTGCTTTTTGATCTTCAGAAAGAACCCTGTTCATTGAATCCGATTCAACTAAAGTTGGAGAAACTAACACCCACCAGCCACCCGTGTGCGAAGCACATCGGTAGAACCAGTCTCGCATAAGCGTACGCGTAATGTCGGTCTGGGCCGCTACATCAAACAATACTACTGAATCAAGAATCAACTAGTGACGGCAAGCAATATGTATATACCCACGCCCACAACTCCTTTGTGTTCTACTCATGCATATAACATCTACGCATAGACCTAGCTCGGATGCCACTATTGGGGAACACAGTAATTTCAAAAAAAATCCTATGCACACGCAAGATCTATCTAGGTGATGCATAGCAACGAGAGGGGAGAGTGTTGTCTACGTACCTTGTAGACCGTAAGAGGAAGCGTTATGACAACGCGGTTGATGTAGTTGTACGTCTTCACGATCCAACCGACCCTAGTACCGAAAGTACGGCACCTTCACGATCCAGCTGAGTGTCGAGGGAGAGCTTCGTCAGCACGACAGCGTGATGACGGTGACGATGATGCTACCGGTGCAGGGCTTCGCCTAAGAACTACGACGATATGACCGAGGTGGATTATGGTGGAGGGGGCACCGCACACCGCTAAGACAATGATCAACTTGTGTGTCTATGGGGTGCCCCCCTCCCCCCCATATAAAGGAGTGGAGGAGGGGGAGGGCCAGCCCTCTATGGTGCGCCTTAGGGGAGTCCTACTCCCACCGGGAGTAGGACTCCCCCCTTCCAAGTAGTAGGAGTAGGAGAGAAGGAAGCGGAGGAGAGGGGAAGGGAAGGGGGGTCGGCTGATACATCTCCGCCGTATCTCTAATTTTTGATTGTTCCATGCCAATATTCTACAACTTTCATATACTTGTGGCAACTTTTTATACTATTTTGGGACTAACATATTGATCCAGTGCCCAGTGCCAGTTCCTGTTTGTTGCATGTTTTTTGTTTCGCAGAATATCCATATCAAACGGAGTCCAAACGGGATAAAAACTGATGGAGATTTTTTTGGAATATATATGATTTTTGGGAAGAAAAATCCACGCGAGACGATGCCCGAGGGGGCCACGAGGCAGGGGGTGCCCCAGGGGGCAGACGCGCCTTGGGCCCTCGTGGCCACCCCATAAGGCGGTTGATGCCCTTCTTTCGCCGCAAGAAAGCTAATATCCGCATAGAGATCGTGTTAAAATTTCAGCCCAATCGGAGTTATGGATCTTCGGGAATATAAGAAACGGTGAAAGGGTAGAATCTGAGAAGGCGGGAACAAAGAGAGACAGATCCAATCTCGGAGGGGCTCTCGCCCCTCCCATGCCATGGAGACCAAGGACCAGAGGGGAAACCCTTATCCCATCTAGGGAGGAATTCAAGGAAGAAGAAGAAGGAGGGGGCTCTCTCCCCCTCACTTCCGGTGGCGCCAGAGTGCCACCGGGGGCCATCATCATCACCACAATCTTCACCAACAACTTCACCGCCATCATCACCAACTCTTCCCCCCTCTATGCAGCGGTGTAACCTCTCTCTTACCCTCTGTAATCTCTACTTAAACATGGTGCGCAACGCTATATATTATTTCCCAATGATGTATGGCTATCCTATGATGTTTGAGTAGATCCGTTTTGTCCTATGGGTTATTTGATGATCGTGATTGGTTTGAGTTGCATGTTTTATTATTGGTGCTGTCCTATGGTGCTCTCCATGTCACGCAAGCGTGAGGGATCCCCGCTGTAGGGTTTGCATTATGTTCATGATTTGCTTATGGTGGGTGGCGTGAGTGACAGAAGCACAGACCCGAGTAAGTAGGTTGTTTGCGTATGGGATAAAGAGGACTTGATACTTTAATGCTATGGTTGGGTTTTAGCTTAATGATCTTTAGTAGTTGCGGATGCTTGCTAGAGTTCCAATCATAAGTTCATATGATCCAAGTAGAGAAAGTATGTTAGCTTACGCCTCTCCCTCAAATAAAATTGCAATAGTGATTACCGGTCTAGTTATCGATTGCCTAGGGACAAATAACTTTCTCGTAACAACAAGCTCTCTACTAAAACTAATTTAGTTGTGTATTTATATAAACAGCCCCTACTTTTTATTTACGTGCTCTTTATTATCTTGCAAACCTATCCAACAACACCTACAAAGTACTTCTAGTTTCATACTTGTTCTAGGTAAAGCGAACGTCAAGCGTGCGTAGAGTTGTAACAGTGGTCGATAGAACTTGAGGTAATATTTGTTCTGCCTTTAGCTCCTCGTTGGGTTCGACACTCTTACTTAACGAAAGCTATTGCGATCCCCTATACTTGTGCATTATCAAGACCTTTTTCTGGCACCGTTGCCGGGGAGCAATAGCGTGGGGTGAATATTATCGTGTGTGCATGTTTGCTTTATCACTAAGTAATTTTTATTTGCTGTTCTTAGTTGTTCTTTATCTTTAGTTATGGATATGGAACACGAAATACCAAAAAAATTAGGTGAACTTGCTGCACATGGAGATGAGGAACCTCCTAAAACCCTCGATGCTCATTATGTGACAGATATTATGTACTACTTTGATAATCCAGAGAAAAGCCCATTCAATTTGGTAATGGGAGACATGTTGGATCAACGTGAATATTTAGGGATTGTCGCTTGACTCAAAAAGGGAAACTATTATGGGATCAAATTTATATGTTGAAATGGTATGCTAGGCAACTATGCTTGAGATATGATTATACTTGTTGCTCTAGGATGAAGGCTCCACACCTTCCCTTTTTTATGCAAATTTAATTATAATGAAACCTTGGCTTCTTACGCTAGAGGTATATATGATTACTATGATGTGGAACAAATAGAAGAATTTGTTGCTTTTAAGGGTGCTTATGAAATTGAATCTTTGTTTGAAAAGTATGAAGCTTTTGATGATGATGTTTATAGGCCTAATTTTTTTGCTATACTGAAATATTTTTATGAGAATTATGAATACAATTCCGATATTGATGCGTTTATTGAGAAAGTCTCCGTTGTCCTAAAAGAGACTAATATTTTGCAGGAGTCTATGGAAGAAGAAATTGATGAAACTGTGAGCTCATTGGATGAAAAAGATGATGAGGAGAGTGAAGAACAAAAGGAGGAAGAGCGGATTAGCTACCCACGCCCACCTTATAATGAGAGTAACCCTCCAACTCATACATTGTCTAATTTCCCTTTGTGCTTACCGAAGGATGAATGCTATGATAATTGCTATGATCCCGTTGATTCTTTTGAAATATCCCTTTTTGATGATGCTTGCTATGCCTGTGGCCAAGATGCCAATATGAATTATGATTATGAAGATAAACTTGCTATAGTTCCTTATGTTAAACATGAAATTGTTGCTATTGCACCCACACATGATAGTCCTATTATCTTTTTGAATTCTCCAAACTACACTATATCGGAGAAGTTTGTGCTTATTAAGGATTATATTGATGGGTTGCCTTTTACTACTACACATGATGATTTTGATAGATATAATATGCATGTGCTTGCTGAAATTATTATGAGAGAGGAACTATATCTCCACCTCTCTATTTTTCCAATACGATAAAATTGCAAGAAACTGTTTATACTATGCATTGGCCTTTACTATGTGTGCATGAATTGTTCTTTTATGACATGCCGATGCATAGGAAGAGAGTTAGACTTCGTTGTTGCATGATATATGTTACTTTTTGCTCACTACTAAATTATAAATCATTGTTAATTAAAAATGGCTTTGATATACCTTGGGATACGGGTGGATTCATTACTTGAGCACTATATGCCTAACTTAATGGCTTTAAAGAAAGCGCTGCCAGGGAGACACCCCGAAAGTTTTAGAGAGTCATTTACTTCTGTTGAGTGCTTTTATATAGTTAAAAAACAACAAAAATAAAGAGGGGAACCCAAAACTCTTTCAAAAAGAAAAGCGAAAGTGAGAGAGACAAGCATTGTTGAAGTGGGAGCTAGCCTTGAACTTTGTTCGTGCTCACGGAAACTTTGTGAATCTTGATTACAAAAACTTTTCAAAAAAAATAATTATCCCCTTGTACAATTCCATTGTATTATAAAAATAATTTTCCAAGGTTTGCCTTTAGGATGTTTACAATGCTTGTTGGTTTGTGCGGTGCAGGACAGAAACTTTGGCTGTAGTGCGCGATTTTACATTTTTTACTGGAACGTCAAATGGTTCTGATTCTTTTTGTACTGTATTTATATACAAATTGTTTATTTTCCTATTTTTGGAAGAATTGTTCAAGTATCAGAAGTATGGTGAATGTTCATATTATTACAGACTGTTCTGTTTTAGACAGATTCTGTTTTTGATGCATAGTTTGCTTGTTTTGATGAAACTATCAATTTATATCAGTGGATTAAGCCATGGAAAAGTTATATTACAGTAGCTATAATGCAAGAACAAAATTTTAATTGGTTTGCAACAGTACTTAGAGTAGTGATTTGCTTTATTATACTAACGGATCTTGCCGAGTTTTCTGTTGAAGTTTTGTGTGGATGAAGTGTTCGATGATCGAGAAGGTCTCGATGTGAGAAGAAGGAAGAGAGGCAAGAGCTCAACCTTGGGGATGCTCGAGGCACCCCAAGTAAATATTCAAGGAGACTCAAGCGTCTAAGCTTGGGGATGCCCCGGAAGGCATCCCCTCTTTCTTCAACAAATATCGGTATGTTTTCGGATTCGTTTCATTCATGTGATATGTGTAAATCTTGGAGTGTCTTTTGCATTTAGTTTTCATTTTTATTTTTATGCACCATGCTGGTATGAGATAGTCCTTGGTTGATTTATAGAATGCTCAATGCACTTCACTTATATCTTTTGAGTATGGCTTTATAGAATGCTTCATGTGCTTCACTTATATCATTTGAAGTTTGGATTGCCTGTTTCTCTTCATTTAGAAAACCGCCATTTGTAGAATGCTCTTTTGCTTCACTTATATTTGTTAGAGCGTAGGCATATATTTTGTAGAAAGAACTAAACTCTCTTGCTTCACTTATATCTATTTAGAGAGATGATAGGAATTGGTCATTCACATGGTTAGTCATAAAATCCTACATGAAACTTGTAGATCACTAAATATGATATGTTTGATTCCTTGCAATAGTTTTGCGATATAAAGATGGTGATATTAGAGTCATGCTAGTGGGTAGTTGTGAATTAGTAGAAATACTTGTGTTGAAGTTTGTGATTCCCGTAGTGTCATGGTTTTGTCACGGCAGATGTCCTAGAGAAAGGACTTAGTCGTGGAGCCATCGCGACGGGTTAGCTTGAAGGGGTTAAAGAGGACACAGAGACGCAAGAGAGTTTATACTAGTTCGGCCCCTTCGATGAAGGTAAAAGCCTACATCTAGTTGTGATGGGATTGATGGGGTTTCGATGACTAGGGAGCAAACAAGCTTCGCCTATCTCTCGAGTTGTTGTCTGTTCTCTGAACCGCTGCCGGGTCGTCCCCTTATATACACGGGTGACGCCCGTCGGTTCACAGATTCCCAATATCGGCTCATAGATGTGTCCGGTTTGGTCTCTACTTATTCCTCACTTACAATACAAGTTTCATACCAACGCCGGTTTACGGCTACGGGCCTTGAACCGACTATGGGCCTTGAGCTCTCGTCTGCCTTCTTGGGCTTTGACATAATTAACTACTGATGAAGTTAACCCGACCCAGATAGGCCGGTTTACGCCCAGTAGTAATATCCCCAACATTAGGCCCCAGATTGATTTGAATAGGTTCATGTCAATCCTTAGCAAAAATCTTCATCTTTAACATCTTCTTGTAGTTTGTTGAACCACCGTGATGTCATCTTCTCTGGTCGCTATAAACCGGCGTGACGTCACCTGTTATAAAGAAACTTATCCATGATACCTTTTTTGTTTAATAGGTCTGCGACAATCGAGGCGACAGCTCCGTTTCCAAACCCACAGTTCCTTGATTTTCGCGCCTGACACATGCCCCTTGCCTTATAAATAAGACCGAAGGGTCATTTCTTTTTCCCCTTCGTGCCCTTCTGCTTCGTCTTCCCCTCGTCGTCCAGCTTCGGAGCTCCACCGCCGTCGACGACTTCTGCTCCAACCTTGGCCGCTGGATCACCCCGATTGTACCAGAGCATCGCGGCGACCTTCTGTTTCTTCCTCGGCTCCAGTGAGTTCTTCACCTTTTCCTCCGTAGATCCGTTCTAGGGTTTCCAAGTTCTTCAGTGTTCATCGTCTGCTTCGTACTCATATGATAGATCCTAGATGAACCTGTGAACCTTTGCTCTATGTAGCGGTAGTTCTTAGCATCCGCCTTTACTTATATGCCTCAAGACCATAGATCTACCTATATCTCTGCCCATTGATTCGGTACTGTTCTTTTTTGAACCTTGAATATTTTCCTTCTTTTCTGAACTTGCTTCAGATCCGTCGCTGTAGAGAAATCTTGTGAAATCTGTTTTTGTACACTTATCTATCCGCAATCTCAACTGTTTCAATGCTTAGATCCGGCGGTTTAACTTTGTAGAAAAATTGCCAAACCGGTATATACCATTAGTCCCCTTGTTGAACCGCCAGATGTTGTTGCTTCATAAAACTCCGGTTTAGATAGAGTTGTCTCCGGTTTAATATTGTACATACCAGTGCACTTTAATCAATGCATTCTTGAACCAGAATTACCTATCTTGTAGATTTCATCATGGCCAAGCAAGTATATGAGTGCAACTAGGTTCCTTCTCGCGTCACAGAGACTCAACTGAATAATTTAGTCCTGGTCGGCGCGTTAGGCAGCAAAAAGAGCATCCATTGGAGAGCCCCTGGCAAAGAATGTCCTCCCACGCCTCAAGAAGGAGAGGTCGTCGTTTTCGTAGATCACTTAGCCCGGGGCTTTAAGCCGCCCGGTTCTAAATTTTACCGGGACGTTTTAGCCGATTTTCAACTCCACCCACAAGACACTGGTCCTAACTCTATTACAAACATGTGTCACTTCCAAGTGCTCTGTGAGGTGTTCTTTCAAGAGGAGCCCACAGTGGAGTTGTTCAGAGACTGTTTCCATCTAAACCGCCGTACTGAGTTTTCTGACGGTTCCAATATGGAATTGGGCGGTGTGGCAATTCAGAAAAGGAAAGAGGTCACATACCGTCATGCCAAGATGCACAGCCACCCCAAAGAGTGGAATCAAACATGGTTCTATTGCAAAGACACCTCCCCTGCTGGTGAAAATCCTTTGCCTGGCTTTCGTCCGGAGCGGCTTAGCAATACACACCCCTTTCCGCAAAGGTTGACTGCCAAGGAGAGAAGCAAATACGCTCCTCAACTGTCCAAGCTCAGAGCCTTCATGGCCAACGGTTTAATAGGAGTTGATCTCGCTCGCTGTTGGATATCGTGGAGCATACTGCCCCTTAGTCAGCGCTCCGGTTTGATGTGCGAGTATACTGGCAGTGTTGCTGACCCATTGCGACATGCTAACATCCAGCTTACCGACGAAGAAATCACAGAGGCTGTGAATAAAATGCTGAATGAACCGGAACACGTCTGTGCTCGAACTGGCCTGCTTCCCTTCTGTGCCACCAACAAACCGCCAGCTGTAAGAGTTTGATTGTTCTTTTTTCTGAAGCTGTTATTGATATATCTGGTCATTATTTAATATCAATGCCTGTTTAAATAGGGCAATGATCCGTTTTGGAGCAAGAAACTGCCGCAGGAGAAACCAGAAAAACCAGACAAACCGAAAAGATCAATCCGGCAAAAGACTAAAGCTGTGAAGAAGACTACCCACAGGAAAAGAACCACTGCATCCTCTGATCCGGCCGCTGATGACGATGTGGGTAACCCGGACATTGAGGTAGAACTTGATTCACTTGGCTTATTTTTCACGCGCCTTATTGATGATGATATTTGTCAGGATGATGCCGAAGCCATTCATACTGATATTGCGGAGGTAATTATTCTTTCCTCCGATTCAGATCCTTTGCCTTCACTAAAAATCCGTTAGGCAAACTGGAAGGTTAAATTTTCTCATCCTTTTGCTTACTTGGATCCCAACTTTCTTATGAAGACCCAACAGCACGAAGCTCGCCGCACGACCCGGCATAGTGGCCAGGTAGTACCTCCGCCGGTTTACCGAATAGTCCGGTTCAGAAACGCCATTCAGAGGTCTCTAATTTGCCTGTCAGTGCTTGTCCTAAAATGGGCTGTTTTCATCAACCTCTTAATCCGTCTGACTCCGATTATCAGGTCACTTCCCATTCATCATCTGGCGAGTCATCAGCTACCCAGCTATCGCTGCTCAAAACGGTGCTTGGATAAGCCATACTTATCATAATGCTTCTGGTGTATTACTTTGTAGCATATACTGTACTGACCTTTGTTACTCCTTTCAGGGCCAAGCCTAAGCCAAGCAAGAAGGCTCGCCTAGATAAAGCGGCTGAAGAAGATGCTATTCCTGAACCGAACAGAGTACTCAACCCTGAAGCGACCATCCGTGAGGATGTGCCAAACGACCCACCACCACAAGATGATGATTTTATTACTGAAGAGAGACATGTTGATACCTCCGGTCCTGTTGACCAGCCCAGAAGCCCCAGCCGGATTGAGAAATCCACTAGTCCATCCAAGTCTACTGATAAACTGACAGCCCCAATGCAAACCGGCGACGCCAAGGATGATGAAGTTGTTATTACTGGCATTGGCCATACAGAGCCAAGCAATCATGTCGCTTTGTCTAAACATACTGCCAAGGAAGAATTTGCTGCCTTTGGCAAGGGCAAGTGGAATGTTGATCTGGTGACTTACGCTGCTCTGAACGCCCAAGACATCCATTCCGGCTATCTGAACCGGCTGTATACCAGTCGTGACTATGAAGCCGGTTTGGTTAACATGATGAAAGATAAATATGAGGTAACTTCCATATGCTCTTTCCTGCTTGTATGCTTCAATTCTTGCTGACTCGCCTAGCCCCCAAGGACCGGTTTGTAATCTTCTTTCAAACCGGGACTTACTAATATAAATCTTAATGCCTCGAAATTCGCTGATGTAGCCCCCAAGGGCCGGTTCAACTTAGTGTAGTTAAACCAAGACTTATGTAATTAATATCGCCGCATCAGAACTTATTTGAACAAATAGCCATTAGCCCCCAAGTGCCAAGTTAAATACTTGTATTGAGCTTGGGACTTTATAATCAAGTGAAATATGAAGATCAAATAGGCATTAGCCCCCAAGCGCCAAGTGCATAACTTGTTATGTGGTTGGTGCTTCAATTCTTGCACTGCTTGCTGAATCATATAACTGTATGTATGCAGGCTGAGCTGAAGACAAAAGAGACCCAAATCGCCGATCTCCAAGAAAATCTGAAGTCCCAACAGACTGAAACCTCAAAAGCAAAAGAGGAGTTGACTGGCGCCTTAAGCGTCATGGAACAGCTTAAGAAGGATTTCAAGAAGGAGTGGGCGGATTGGGCTACTGAAAAATCCATTTTAACCAAACGAGCAGAAGACGCCGAGGCTGCACTAAAACCGGCGGTGGATGAACTGACCAGCATAAAGCGGCACGTGCATGCCATGACCGCTGCTATCTTTGGTAAGATGGTTTGATTTCTGAATTGATTCTGCCGTCTTACAGAGCTGCCGGTTTCTTAACCCTTTGTGATATTTTAGGGACACGCATTGGTCATTTGGGGTCAGATGTGCGGAAGAAATTGAAAGCCGCCTATATGTTGATCGAACAACTGTACACTGGTGCACAGCGGATCATCTGTACTGCATCCCACAACAAGCTGGCGCCCACTTTGATTCAGGATACTCTGCAGAAACTGTCGGTGCTTCCTGCCCGGGTTGAAGAGCTGAAGAAATCTGCTGCTCGAACCGGTGCGATCAATGCCTTAATCCGGGCAAAAGCTTGGGTGCCGGATTTTGATCCTATTGAAGCGGCTCAGGGCTATCCCAGCTTGAAGGAGGATGGGTCAGAGTTTAGTGAAGCGGATCTGCGAGCAATAAACCGGGAGGTGCGTCAACTAGCTTGTCAATTGGCTGAAGAAGCAGACTTGTCTCATTATCAAGCCCAATATGACAATCAAAACAAGCGAGTAGCTTCACCAATTCATGAAGCAGAAAATCTTATCCCTCCAATCTGTAAGCATACTTATGCTCCCGATATTGAACCGTCGTTGCAGATCCATGATGAAGCTGTCTTTCGAGCATTAATGGGAATCGATTGGACAACTGTTAATTTCTAGCCACTGGGTAGAGAAACTGAAGTTGAAGCGGCGAGGGATGACCCACAACCATCAGGCCAGGCTGGTGACCAAGCTTGAACTGGAAGCCGGTTTAAACTGCTTCTCCTTTGAAAAAACAATGATCTTGTTTTGGGCATCGTGTTGCCTTGTAATAGGCTAGCCGATACTCTTGATTTTGATATGCCTTCGTGCATAATTACTGCAACTTGTTCTTCCTTTGGGTGATGAACTTTCCAAAGTATTTTCTGCAATATAAAAATCTTAAAGTGCCACCCCGGTTGTACCGTCAGGCGGAGTATGATGTCTGCATATGTGAAATCAAAATATCTGAAATGTAAGCATCTGATCAAATCTTTGAGATACATGATACCTGCCATCGTTGGGCATGAAGTTGGCTTGGCCAATCTTGAAACGGAGGTTTGATAAACCCACACTGTTGGAGGAGATAGCAGCTCCTGTATATATATAATGCCGGTTTACCATGTAAACCGTGCCGGGTTATAATAAAGCCCCGTGTTACTCCGTAATAGGATGTTAACAAAAAATCAAACCAGGCAAATAGTCTCCGGATTAAAAATGAACCGTGTTCCGTCAATTGACAGTGTGAACTGGTTTTAAAATTTTGTCGGTTTAAAAAACACAACAAAAAGAAAGAAATATCTATCAAAGAAAATTGTGAAGCAAAGGCAATGATAAAACCATTTGCAAAAAGAGGCTTATTTGAGCCGATCAGATGGCATTACCATGGTCGGACATGACCAAGCTCCCGATAGGTGTAGCTATGGTTCAAGTCAGCCAGGTCCCCAAATGAAACCGTGGCATTTATGCCGATCAAGAGGCGTGGCAATGGTTCGGGTTCGACCAAGCCCCCAAGTGATTCTGTGGCCTTAGGCCGATCAAGAGGCGTGACTGGTTCAGACGTGACCAAGTCCCCAAGTGATCTGGTGGCTCTCGCCTATCAAGAGGTGTTGCATTGGTTCGGACACGACCAAGCCCCCAAGTGATATAACATGATGCTTTTGAAAAGCTAACTCAAGGGGTAAACCGGAGGCCGCTTTAGAACAACTCTGTGTAACCACACATGATGTAAAAGGACAGATACCCCGCTTTAGCTGAGGTTCCGGTTTATTATATTTAATCATAATATATACATTGTCGTAATATGTACATAAGTAGAGCCAATGACTCAGGTATAGTAAGGCCGAAGATGAGCTATGTTCCACGGCCTGTTGGCCTCTTCCTCTGATGTACGTGAGTCTTTATACTCTCGAATATCGATCAGATAGTATGACCCGTTGTGCAGATTCTTGCTGACCACAAAAGGTCCCTCCCAAGGTGGGGATAGCTTATGCATATCAGTCTGGTCTTGAATGAGCCGAAGCACCAAATCTCCTTCCTGAAAGGCTCTGGTTCTGACTCGGCGACTGTGATAACGACGAAGACCCTATTGGTAAATCGCCGAGCGGGTGGCTGCTATGTCACGTTCTTCATCCAACAGGTCTAAAGCATCTTGCCGTGCTGTCTCATTGTCCGCTTCAACATAAGCCGCCACACGACGTGAGTCATGACGGATATCACTCGGGAGAACCGCCTCCGCTCCGTAGACCATGAAGAACGGCGTGTATCCTGTTGATCTGTTGGGTGTAATATTGATGCTCCATAACACAAATGGTAACTCTTCTACCCAACAACCCAGCGTTCTCTGCAAAGGAACCATAAGCCGGGGCTTGATGCCTCTCAAGATCTCTTGATTAGCCCTTTCTGCTTGACCATTGGACTGTGGGTGTGCCACTGATGAAACGTCAAGCCGGATGTGCTCCCGTTCACAGAACTCCTTCATGGCACCCTTGGACAAATTGGTACCATTATCCGTGATGATACTGTGTGGAAAGCCAAACCGGAAAATCACTTTTTGATGAACTGAACCGTCGTGGCCGCATCACACTTGCTAACAGGTTCTACTTCCACCCACTTTGTAAACTTGTCAACCGCCACCAGGAGGTGGGTCTTCTTATCTTTGGACCTTTTGAAAGGCCCAACCATGTCCAGCCCCCAAGTCGCAAACGGCCAAGTAATTGGAATCATTCTCAATTCTTGAGTCGGCACATGAGCACGTCTTGAAAACTTTTGGCAACCGTCACATCGTCTGACCATATCCTCCACATCAACATGAGCAGTTAACCAATAGAAGCCATGGCAAAACGCTTTAGCTACCAAAGATTTTGAACCGGCGTGGTGACCACAATCTCGTTCATGGATCTCATGCAAAAATTCACAGCCTTCTTCAGGAGACACACAGCGTTGAAACGCCCCTGACACACTTCAATGATGCAACTCGCCATTGACAATAGTCATGGACTTGGACCGCCGGATTATCTGTCGGGCCGGAGTCTCATCCTCTGGTAACTCGCCCCGGTTCATGTACGCCAGGTAAGGAAGTGTCCAATCCGGAATGACATGAAGAGCTGCCACCAATTGAGCCTCCGGATCAGGAATAGCCAAATCCGCTTCACCAGGGAGCTTGACTGACGGGTTGTGCAGCACATCCAGAAAAACATTGGGCGGGACTGGTTTGCGCTGAGAGCCCATCCGTCTTAAAGCGTCCGCCGCTTCATTCTTCCGTCGGTCCACGTGGTCCACCTGATAGCCTTTAAAGTGACCTGCAACAATATCCACCTCACGACGATACGCTGCCATGAGTGGGTCCTTGGAATCCCAAGTGCCAGACACTTGTTGAGCCACGAGGTCCGAGTCACCGAAGCACTTAACTCGACTTGGATTCATCTCCTTAGCCATCCGGAGACCATGGAGCAAGGCTTCATACTCAGCTGCATTGTTAGTACAAGGGAACATTAAGCAGAGAACATAACAAAACTTATCACCTCGTGGGGAAGTTAATACGACTCTAGCCCCCAAGCCTTCCAATTGCCTGGATCCGTCAAAATGGATGGTCCAATATGTGTGATCCGGCTTTTCTTCAGGTGCTTGCAGTTCCGTCCAATCATTGATGAAATCAACAAGTGCTTGAGACTTAACCGCCGTCCGAGGCACATACTTCAATCCATGCGGCCCAAGCTCTATAGCCCACTTGGCAATCCGGCCAGTCGCTTCCCGGTTCTGGATGATATCCCCCAAAGGAGCAGAATTGACCATCGTAATTGGGTGCCCTTGGAAGTATTGCTTAAGCTTCCGGCTTGCCATAAAAACTCCGTACACCAGCTTCTGCCAATGCGAATACCTTTGCTTGGACTCAATGAGTACCTCGCTGATATAATAGACCGGACGTTGAACCGGATGCTCCTTACCTGCCTCCTTTCGCTCCACCACAATAGCCACGCTGACCGCACGAGCATTAGTAGGAACATATAGCAGTAACGGCTCCTTATCAATGGGAGCGGCGAGCACAGGCGGATTAACCAATTGCCGCTTTAAGTCCTCAAATGCTTCATCAGTAGCGGAACTCCAGACGAATTGATCTATCTTCTTCAGCATCTGATACAAAGGGATTGCCTTCTCACCAAGGCGGCTGATAAACCGGCTTAACGCGGCAATCCGGCCTGCCAGGCGTTGAACATCATTAATACACTTTGGTTTAGCCAGGGAGGTGATGGTTGTGATCTTCTCCGGATTAGCCTCAATTCCCCTGTTGGACACCAGAAAACCCAATAACTTGCCTGCTGGTACACCAAAGACACACTTGGCTGGATTAAGCATCATCTTGTACGTCCTTAGGTTATCAAAGGTTTCCTTCAAGTCGTCAACCAAAGTCTCCTTCTCCCTGGACTTAACCACGATATCATCCACGTAAGCATGTACATTACGGCCAATTTGCTTGTGAAGACAATTTTGTACACACCGTTGATAAGTTGCCTGGGCACTCTTGAGCCCAAAGGGCATAGACACATAGCAGAAGGCTCCAAAGGGAGTTATGAATGCCGTCTTCTCCCGGTCCTTAACTGCCATTTTGATCTGATGATAGCCAGAATATGCATCCAAAAAACTTAAACGCTCGCAACCCGTCGTAGCATCAATAATTTGATCAATACGGGGGAGGGCAAAAGGATCTACTGGACAAGCCTTATTAAGATCTGTATAATCCACACACATGCGCCAGGTGCCATTTTTCTTAAGGACCAGCACCGGATTGGCAAGCCACTCAGGGTGAAAAACTTCAACAATAAAGCCAGCTGCTAAGAGCCTGGCTACCTCTTCTCCAATCGCCTTGCATCCTTCTTCGTTAAACCGGCGGAGGAACTATTTCACCGGTTTGTATTTAGGATCCACATTAAGGGTGTGCTCAGCGAGTTGCCTCGGTACACCTGGCATGTCAGAGGGTTTCCATGCAAAAATGTCCCGATTCTCACGGATGAACTCGATGAGCGCGCTTTCCTATTTCGGATCCAAGTTGGCACTGATGCTGAACTGCTTGGATGAATCGCCAGGTACGAAGTCAACAAGCTTAGTTTCTGCTGCCGATTTGAACTTCAGGGCCGGATCATGCTCCGTAGTTGGCTTCTTTAATGGAGTCATGTCCGCCGAATCAACATTGTCCTTATAATACTTCAGCTCCTCGGTGGCACAAACCGACTCTGCGTAGGCCGCATCTCCTTCCTCGCACTCCAAAGCGATTTTACGGCTTCCGTGAACTGTTATTGTCCCCTTGTGACCCGGAATTTTGAGCTGCAAATACACATAACAGGGCCGTGCCATAAACTTGGCGTAGGCCGGTCGCCCAAACAGGGTGTGATATGGACTTTGGATTTTGACCACTTCAAACGTTAATGTTTCCGACCTGGAATCATGATCATCTCCAAAGGCCACTTCCAAAGCTATCTTACCAACAAGATATGCTGACTTGCCAGGTACCACATCATGGAACACTGTATTAGACGGTTTGAGATTTTTATCTGTTAGTCCCATACGATGGAAGGTCTCATAGTACAAGATATTAATGTTGCTCCCTCCATCCATGAGCACTTTGGTGAACTTGTAACCTCTCACCTGAGGCGCCGCCACCAGAGCCAACTGACCCAGATTATCAACCTGGGGAGGGTGATCCTCTCTGCTCCATATGATTGGCTGTTCAGACCAGCGTAAATAACGGGGCACGGCCGGTTCAACAGAGTTGACTGCCCGCCTCTGAACCTTCCAGTCTCGCTTGTCCAAGCTAGTGGTGAAGACATGGTACTGCCCACTATTCAACTGCTTTGGGTTGCTCTGGTAACCTGACTGTTGATGCTGCTGGTTGTAACCACCCTGGTTGTTCTGATTATTTTGATTATTATGTCCGCCCGGATTACCATTAAATCCTGAACCGGAATTTCCTCCACCGTAACCCAGCCCAGATCCTGAGCCACCGCCGGAGCCGTGATCATACCGGAAAGCATTAGAATTCTTGAAATCCTGCATAATGAAGCAATCCTTCCAAAGGTGGTTTGCTGGAACCTCCTTCGTCCCATGTCTTGGACAGGGCTAGCTCAGTAGATAATTTAGGCGGTCCGGGTTAGGGTTGGGTCCCCCACTGCGATTTGACGGTTTACCCTTGCGTCGCTAGCCCTTGTCCTGCGCGTTGGTATTAGCCACAAAGTCCATGTTACCATCCGCTTTACGCTTGCCTCCACCACCATTGCCTACCAAGTGATGCTGCTGACCTTTGGAGTTGTTGTTCCTCTTTCCCTTCCCTGCCTTGTCATCATCAAATTCGGGATCCTTGGTACTATCAGAATCACCATACTTTACCAAAGCAGCCATGAGGGTCCCCATGTCAGTGCAATGGCGCTTCATCCGTCCCAACTTCAGCTTTAGGGGCCCAAACCGGCAGTTGCCTTCTAGGGTTAGGACTGCGGTGTCAGCGTTGATGCGGTCTGATGAATGCAACACTTGTGAGACCCGGCGCACCCAATGAGTCGTTGATTCTCCTTCCTCCTGGACACAGGCAGCTAAGTCCACTATCGACATATGCTGCTTACATGTATCCTTGAAATTACTGATAAACCGGGCTCATAATTGGGCCCATGAACTGATAGAGTTGGCCGGTAAGCTTTTTAACCAAGTGCGGGCCGTTCCTTCAAGCTTCATGGTGAAGTACTTCGCACATGCCGCATCATCCACATCAAGCATCTCCATGGCCATCTCATAGCTCTCCACCCACGTCTCTGGGGGTTGATCCAACGTGTAATTTGGTACCTTGCGCGGGCCCTTGAAATCCTTGGGCAGGCGCACATTGCGTAAAGCGGGGACAAGGCAAGGCACCCCCAAAGAACTAGAAGTAACACCGGGTTTGACCGAGATAGTTGGACGAACCGGCGTAAGCTGCCGAGCCTGATACTGTGCGGCTAACTCGGCCTCCCTGCGTGCTCGGGCCCGGTCCACCACCTCCTGAGTGTTATCAGCACCACCTGCCGGGTTGTTGCCGCGGGGTGCTCCACGTCGTTCATTGCTGGACACTGCCGGTTCATCCATACGCCTGCTATAGCTCCAGCTTGGGCGAGGGGTCGAGTGGATCTGGTCGCGGCTGTATGAGTATGCTTCCTGTTGGTCCAAAGCTGTCCTAAGAAGCTCCTTGACCCGTCGCGTCTCTATCGCCTGCAGTGAGTCGCCTTCAATTGGAATGGCCTCCAGCCGTGCAGCAGCGGCAACAAGATTGTCCATTGGGTTGGAGTAGTGACCCGGAGGTGTTGAAACAGCCTAAGGTATAACAGTGTTTTGACGAGGCAGATCCATCAGACGAGGCTGAACAGGCGCACCGGTCCCAGGAGCTTCCGCCCGGTTCCCCTCCAGCGGATTACTGGTTCTTGCTCCTGGGGTGTTGAAAAGGTCTCTGGCCTCGAAAACCAAAGGCAAACGGGATCAGTACTTCCTCCTCATGACTTCATGCGACGCGTTCTGGTCCAACATGAGCCTGTAGGCTTGTGCATCTAAAGCGGCCCGCTCTGTGGTCATCCTGGCATTCTCAGCTGCCAGGTCCGCCTTGGCCTGGGTGATCTGTTCCTTCACCTTCGCAATCTCCGCGTTGTGGACTTCCTGATCCCCCGGATTAGCTTCTGCCATAAGCGTAGCCAATGCATCAAATAGATCTGATAGAACTTGAGCCGACGGGCGTGCAGAGCTTCCTGCCCCGGCAGCTGTCACCGCTACTGAACCGGAGGTTATTGGCGAAGCGGTCGAAGAATGAAGCGCTGCTTGTGTGCTGGCCATGAATATTCCAACTCGGTTGGGTTGATCAGAGGGGTCCAGAATACTGTCGCCATCGGAACAGCCCCCAATCCGGCCATCTTGTAGCTGATATAGAGATTCGGTTTTTCCGGTTGATGACTCGTCGCCGGAATAAACGACGGTCTCGCCGCGAGATTCCGATCCATCCTCATAACTTCCTCCATGGATGACTCCCACGAAGGCACGCTTCATGGCCGGTTTAACCCGAGCGAATCGCGCACGCTGAGCCCTTTCGACGAGGTCGGTGCAAATGTCCGGCTCAGGGCCCGGTTCTCCGATCTTGCCGATGAAAACGTGTATGCCACCAAAGGGGACCCGGTACCCGTACTCAACTGAGCCAGCCTCGGGGCCCCAGCCTGCATCATTGATGTAGAGCTTGCCGCGACAACTCTTAGTCATCTGGCCCACAGCGTAGCCCTTGAGTCCTTTAAAGCGGCCCTCCAAGAACTTGAAACTATCGTGCGATAGCCCCATGGTGGGCGCCAACTGTCGTGGTTTTGTCATAGCAGATGTCCTAGAGAAAGGACTTAGTCGTGGAGCCATCGTGACGGGTTAGCTTGAAGGGGTTAAAGCGGACACAGGGATGCAAGAGAGTTTATACTAGTTCGGCCCCTTCGATGAAGGTAAAAGCCTACGTCTAGTTGTGATGGGATTGATGGGGTTTCGATGACTAGGGAGAAAACAAGCTTCGCCTATCTCTCGAGTTGTTGTCTGTTCTCTGAACCGCCGCCGGTTCGTCCCCTTATATACACGGGTGACGCCCGTCGGTTCACAGATTCCCAATACCGGCTCATAGATGTGTCCGGTTTGGTCCCTACTTATTCCTAACTTACAATACAAGTTTCATACCAATGCCGGTTTACGGCTACAGGCCTTGAACCGACTATGGGCCTTGAGCTCTCGTCTGCCTTCTTGGGCTTTGACATAATTAACTACTGATGAAGTTAACCCGGCCCAGATAGGTCGGTTTACACCCAGTAGTAATATCCCCAACACGTAGCATGCATGTATGGTGAACCGTTATGTGATGAAGTCGGAGCAAGATTTATTTATTGATTGCCTTCCTTATGAGTGGCGGTCGGAGACGAGCGATGGTCTTTTCCTACCAATCTATACCCCTAGGAGCATGCGCGTAGTACTTTGTTTCGATAGCTAATAGACTTTTGCAATAAGTATGTGAGTTCTTTATGACTAATGTTGAGTCCATGGATTATACGCACTCTCACCCTTCCACCATTGCTAGCCTCTCTAGTATCGCGCAACTTTCGCCGGTACCTTAAACCCACCATATACCTTCCTCAAAACAGCCACCATACCTACCTATCATGGCATTTCCATAGCCATTCCGAGATATATTGCCATGCAACTTCCATCATCATCATATACATGACTTGAGCATTCATTGCCATATCGCCTTGCATGATCGTAAGATAGCTGGCATGATGTTTTCATGGCTTGTCCATTTTTTGATGTCATTGCTATGCTAGATCATTGCATATCCCGGTACACCGCCGGAGGCATTCATATAGAGTCATATCTCTGTTCTAGTATTGAGTTGTAATATTGAGTTGTAAGTAAATAAAAGTGTGATGATCATCATTATTAGAGCATTGCCCCAGTGAGGAAAGGATGATGGAGACTATGATTCCCCCACAAGTCGGGTTGAGACTCCGGACGAAAAAAATAAAAATAAAGAGAGAAAGGCCAAAAAAAGGCTCAAAAAAATGAGGAAAAAAGAGAGAAGGGGCAATGTTACTATCCTTTTACCAAACTTGTGCTTCAAAGTAGCACCATGTTCTTCATATAGAGAGTCTCTTGAGTTATCACTTTCATATACTAGTGGGAATTTTCATTATAGAACTTAGCTTGTATATTCCGATGATGGGCTTCCTCAAATGCCCGAGGTCTTCATGAGCAAGCAAGTTGGATGCACACCCACTTAGTTTTCAGTTGGAGCTTTCATACACTTATAGCTCTAGTGCATCCGTTGCATGGCAATCCCTACTCACTCACATTGATATCTATTGATGGGCATCTCCATAGCCCGTTGATACGCCTAGTTGATGTGAGACTATCTTCCCCTTTTTGTATTCTCCACAACCACCATTCTATTCCACCTATAGTGCTATGTCCATGGCTCACGCTCATGTATTGCGTGAAAGTTGAAAAGGGTTGAGAACATCAAAAGTATGAAACAATTGCTTGGCTTGTCATCGGGGTTGTGCATGATGTGAATATTTTGTGTGGTGAAGATGGAACATAGCCAGACTATATGAATTTGTAGGGATAACTTTCTTTGGCCATGTTATTTTGAAAAGACATGATTGATTTATTATTAGGCTTGAAGTATTATTGTTTTTATGTCAAATGATAGACTATTGCTTTGAATCACTCGTATCTTAATATTCATCCCATGCTTAGATATGTGATCAAGATTATGCTAGGTAGCATTCCACATCAAAAATTATCTTTTTTATCATTTACCTACTCGAGGACGAGCAGGAATTAAGCTTGGGGATGCTGATATGTCTTAGTCATATCTATAATTTTTGATTGTTCCATGCCAATATTCTACAACTTTCATATACTTTTGGCAACTTTTATACTATTTTGGGACTAACATATTGATCCAGTGCCCAGTGCCAGTTCCTGTTTGTTGCATGTTTTTTGTTTCGCAGAATATCCATATCAAACGGAGTCCAAACGGGATAAAAACTGACGGAGATTTTTTTTGCATTATATATGATTTTTGGGAAGAAAAATCCACGTGAGATGATGCCCAAGGGTGCCATGAGGCAGGGGCACGCCCCAGGGGGGCAGGCGTGCCTTGGGCCCTCGTGGCCACCCCGTAAGGCGGTTGATGCCCTTCTTTCGCCACAAGAAAGCTAATATCCGAATAGAGATCGAGTTAAAATTTCAGCCCAATCGGAGTTACGGTTCTCCGGGAATATAAGAAACGGTGAAAGGGTAGAATCTGAGAACACACAAACAGAGAGAGACAGAGAGACATATCCAATCTCGGAGGGGCTCTCGCCCCTCCCATGTCATGGAGACCAAGGACCATAGGGGAAACCCTTATCCCATCTAGGGAGAAGGTCAAGGAATAAGAATAAGGAGGGGAGCTCTCTCCCCCTCGCTTCCGGTGGCGTCGGAGTGCCACCGGGGGCCATCATCATCACCGCAATCTTCACCAACAACTTCACCGCCATCATCACCAACTCTTCCCCCCTCTATGCAGTAGTGTAACCTCTCTCTTACCCATTGTAATCTCTACTTAAACATGGTGCTCAACGCTATATATTATTTCCCAATGATGTATGGCTTTCCTATGATGTTTGAGTAGATCCGTTTTGTCCTATGGGTTATTTGATGATCGTGATTGGTTTGGGTTGCATGTTTTATTATTTGTGCTGTCCTATGGTGCTCTCCGTGTCGCGCAAGCGTGAGGGATCCCCGCTGTAGGGTTTGCAATATGTTCATGATTTGCTTATGGTGGGTGGCGTGAGTGACAGAAGCACAGAGCCGAGTAAGTAGGTTGTTTGCGTATGGGATAAAGAGGACTTGATACTTTAATGCTATGGTTGGGTTTTACCTTAATGATCTTTAGTAGTTGCGGATGCTTGCTAGAGTTCCAATCATAAGTGCATATGATCCAAGTAAATAAAATTGCAATAATGATTACCGGTCTAGTTATCGATTGCCTAGGGACAAATAACTTTCTCGTAACAACAAGCTCTCTACTAAAACTAATTTAGTTGTGTCTTTATCTAAACAGCCCCTACTTTTTATTTATGTGCTCTTCATTATGTTGCAAACCTATCCAACAACACCTACAAAGTACTTATAGTTTCATACTTGTTCTAGGTAAAGCGAACGTCAAGCATGCGTAGAGTTGTATCGGTGGTCGATAGAACTTGAGGGAATATATGTTCTGCCTTTAGCTCCCCGTTGGGTTCGACACTCTTACTTATCGAAAACTGTTGTGATCCCCTATACTTGTGGGTTATCATTGGCCCCCACCCAATTCAGATTGGGCTAGGGGGGCACGCCTCCCATCTTTTCCCTTCCTCTCCTCTATTCCACTAAGGCCCTGTAAGGCCCATATACTCCCCGGGGGGTTTCGGTAACCTCCCGGTAATCCGAAAAATGCCCGAACTCATACGGAACCTTTCCGATGTCCAAACATAGGCTTCCAATATATTGATCTTTATGTCTCGACCATTTCGAGACTCCTCGTCATGTCCATGATCATATCCGGGACTCCGAACTACCTTCTGTACATCAAAACGGATAAACTCATAATAACGATCGTCACCGAACGTTAAGCGTGCGGACCCTATGGGTTCGAGAACTATGTTGACATGGCCAAGACTCATCTCCGGTCAATAACCAATAGCGGACCCTGGATGCTCATATTGGTTCCTACATATTCTGTGAAGATATTTATCGGTCAAACCGCACAACAACATACGATGTTCCCTTTATCTTCGGTATGTTACTTGCCCGAGATTCGATCATAGGTATCTCAATACCTAGTTCAATCTCGTTACCGGCAAGTCTCTTTACTCGTTCCGTAATGCATCATCACGCAACTAACTCATTAGTCACATTGCTTGCAAGGCTTATAGTGATGTGCATTATCGAGAGGGCCCGCAGATACCTCTCTGATAGTCGGAGTGACAAATCCTAATCTCGATCTATGCCAACTCAACAAACACTATCGGAGACACCTATAGAGCATCTTTACAGTCACCCAGTTACGTTGTGATGTTGGATAGCACACTAAGTGTTCCTCTGATATTCAGGAGTTGCATGATCTCATAGTCATAGGAACATGTATAAGTTATGGAGAAAGCATTAGCAACAAACTAAACGATCATCGTGCTAAGCTAACAGATGGGTAAAGTCAATCACATCATTCTCTAATGATGTGATCCCGTTAATCAAATGACAACTCATGTCTATGGTTAGGAAACATAACCATCATTGATTCAACGAGCTAGTCTAGTAGAGGCATACTAGTGACACTTTGCTTGTCTATGTATTCACACATGTACTAAGTTTCTAGTTAATACAATTCTAGCATGAATAATAAACATTTATCATGATATAAGGAAATATAAAGAACAACTTTATTATTGCCTCTAGGGCATATTTCCTTCACATGGATGGTAGCATGATCTTAGAATTGGCCCTCCTATAGTTTAGGTGTCATACAAACTCGTGATTTCTTGTATTTTGCCTTTATTCTTTCTTTTTTAGTTTGGACTTGGTTTGGTTGTGTGCATCTTAGTTATGTAGAGGCTGAGTGTATTGCTTAAACCTTTAAGTAATAGCCCTTTATCAAAAAAGTAGTATAGAGATGATTAGGGAGGCAATTCCTCGGTTCCATTAAAAGCAGAACCGGAGTTACAACTTACAAGATCCATAACAGATGTTATCCAGCTGAAATGTAAAAGTAACTAAGGCAAATATCACAATGAAAATTAAAGCTCAACAATCCAAGTGGCTCAGCGGCAGACAGTATAGTCTTGGCCTTCTAGACCGGCGTTTCCCCAGACATTGGTAGCCATCAGGTCACCTTCAGAGTGGAGGTTGGTATCAAGAAGACTTATTGAATGTCCAACTTGCATCTCGGCAGTGAGGGTTCTCATCATAGAGGCATGGTGGCCCTGTGGGCACCAATTGAGCCTGATTAGCTTGGGCGAGGGGGTCTGCCTTTAGTCACACCTGATCATGAGAGGTGTATCAACACCAAAGACAGATGTGATCAAAGGATATCCACCTCCTCCTCTAGTTGCACAAGGCGAAAGATAGCCCAATACTTTGCAGTTTTCACAATCTTCCACCACACCTACTTTTTTTGCGGGTTCCACCACACCTGCTTAATGTCAAGCCAATGAATATCATCAAAAATCATATTGTTTTTTATTTTCATGTACACCTAAGCAGTGTTAAGCTAACTAGACTAAGTAGAAGGTATTTTTTTTTGTTAGCAATAGAATCAGATGAAGTGCCAAGAAAGATATGGAAATATTCAAAAATAACTAATCATAGTTCACTAGTCACTACACAATCAAAGAATAGATGTTGCAAAGTGTCCTCATCAAAGCAAAAGAAATAGTTCTCAGACTTTGCAATGTTTATGTTTTTCAAGTTGTCTTTGGTCATGAGTTTATTATTAGCTAGCGACCAAAAGAAACTAGGAACCTGGATGGGACACAAATCTTCCACACAATAGGTATATATACATGCATAAACCCTCGAAAGTTAATGATATTGTAAAGGGAATTAGTTGAATACTACCCTTTGCTATCCATTTGTAGGAGGTCAGCATATTGTTCCAAAACAATGTTGTTCGAAATTTGTTCTAATTACTATTTCATACCATTTCTGCATCATAGGGATGGAGACAAATATTTTGAATGTCAGCAGTTGTGACCCATCCCCAAAAAATTGAATAACACAATCTTTCTCTCATTGTAGAGAATATAAATATCCAAAAAAACTGAACAACTACTGCAGAAGTATCAAACTAGGTATCTTCCTAGAATATCACTTTCTATATCACCTACCACCCATCTAAAACCAAATTCAATTGCTTTGGTGAAAACTAAAACTTCTTTTTGGAAGACGGAGGTGTTAAGGGAGGAGCAAGTGAATACATTAAGGCATCTAGTATTATATTTTCTATCTAAAACTTGCTTCCGGAGTTTTCCATTCCCTTGATTATACCTTTCAATCCTAGATGCTAGTAATCACATGTTAATACCTTTTAAGTTTGGGATGCCAAGCCCATCAAACTCTTTTTTTCATGCAAAACATCCCCAGGATGGCTAGGTCGGGTTTTTTATGCCCCTTAAAGTAATTCCATAAGAAGTGGGCCATCGGGTATTAACTAAATCTAAAGGCCACTTAGGGAATTTGAAAAGGATGGGAGATATATAGGGATGCTAGGTAAAAAAATCTTGGATGAGGATCAATCCCCCTTTGTAAGGCAGAAGTTCCCCTCTCCACCCATATATTTTATTCAGGATCTTATCAATTAGAGGTTGTACATCCTCTCTCTTAAACTTATCATAATGAACAGGGATACCTTGGTATTTAGTGAGAAAATTACCAACATGACAACCAAAACAACATCAAAGGGTTTTATTTCTCATGATCCATACCAATTGGCACTAGGTCACTTTGGGATAATTGATTCTCATGTCTGATACCTTCTCAAAAAAGGTCAAGAGGCATTTTAAGTTTTCGCCCTAGCTAGATTATTTTCAAGAAATAGAATTACTAACTTAGCTATCATAGATAACTCATGTACCCACGCAAGTGAATGCCACTTGCTTGCATGATCGCATCACATCGATGCATCAAAAGCGGGGTTGGATGCGTCATTCCCCAAAAATAAATGAAAAGAACAGAAAATTTTGGTCGGGTAGGACTTACGTGCCTCTGATACTGTCTTAATAGTCATGAAGAGCGATCAAGTACGGTTATAGTAACTAGTGACTATAATGTAGGGCTGGTATTGGGCAGTGTTGCCGTGTGTGGAATGATATGGGGATCGGTGGTGAGGGTGAGCTGGAGAGTGGAGACCAGATCGGCTAACTTTGACACATGGTAGCTAGGTGAATAGGACACGATCAAATTTCAATTCCGGGTCATGTAATATATAGGCGGTGTGGTGATGCTAGCTACCTTGCGTACACCATAATTCGACGGTGTTAAAAATACAATATTTAAGAAGGGATGTTGCAAAAGTTATCTCTAGTTTTAAAATGATGATTAAGAAGGCAAAGCCTCCCTGATTTCATTAAAAATGAAACCAAACGTAGAAAATGAGATCCATAATAAATATTACCTAGTAGAAATGGAAAAAGGTCCCACCCAGAGAGAAGTGACACTAAAGAAACGATCCAAGAAAAATTAGATCTCAACAAGCCGAGCGGCAAACAGTGGAGTCTTGGTCATCTTGACCAACATTAGCCGAGGCGCTGGTAACCAGCACGTCGCCTTTAGAGTGGAGGTTGGGCTAAATAAGCTTGTTACATGTCCAACTTGCATCTTGGTGGCAAGGGTGACTCATCTCCATCCTCTGAGATCTTGAGAGCCTGCAAGATGTCATCATAGAGTTACGGTGGCCCCATGGGGTGCAAACTAAGCCTGGTTAGACTTGGAGAGGGGGTCTACCTTCAGCCACGCCTGATCACAAGAGGTGTCCTCGACACCAAAGGAAGATGTGAGTAAAGGAGACCTGCCTCCTCCTTCAGTTCCACAAGGCACATGTTACCCAATTCTTTAAAGTTTTCAGGATCTTGCACCACACATGCTTAATGTCAATCCAATGAGTCCCATTGAAAGCCATACTATTTTTTGCATTTCCATGTACACCAAAGCACTGCTGAGCTAACTATATTAAGCAGAAAATATTTTTATTAGCAATCAAATACCTAGAAATAGATTCAAATAAAGTTCCAATAAGGATATGGAAATATTCAAAAATAACTAATCATAGTTCACTAGCCACTACACAACAAAAGAATAGATGTTGCACATATTCATAATCAAAGCAAAACAAAAAGTCCTCAAACTTTGCAATGTTTCTATTTATCATGTTATCTTTGGTCATGTGTTTATTATTATCTAGCAACAAAAGGAAACTAGGAATCCTACACTAGTATGCGTCAGTCCTAAACAAACGGTTTTTAACCCCTTTCTGCAACGGCATTTGGAACCGTCGCCAAGTGATTGTGTGCGATAGGGTGTCCTTCCCACACGACCCAGAAATCATCGGGGATAGTCCCTCCTGGGACCCAGGCTGGGGCCGTGTGTGATCGGGCGAGGCATCGAAACCCAATCATTTCCGTAGGTATGTACATCCCACACGGTAATCCGAGAAAATCATCTCTGTAGGTATGTACATCCCACACGGTGAATTCCAGAAAAACATTTTTGTTCGTATGTATATCACACACAGTCAATCCAAGGGATACGTTTCAGTTATTATGTACATCCCACACAGTCAATCCAGGGAAAATATTTCCGATCGTACGTACATCCCACACAGTCAATCTAGGGAAAACGTTTCCGTTCGTACATACATCCCACACAGTTATATTTGTAGGCTCGTGTGTAAAAGGTGTAACTATCACACACGGTCTGCCTTGGTTATCTGTTTGCTTTTATCAACTATATCACACACGATTTGATGAAGAAAATTGTGTGGCATTGGGCTATCCATCGCAAGTGCTTTTACTGCTAGAACCATTTGCAAAGGTCCATGACACATTTAGCAGGATTATTAGTTTACAATTAATAATTCCAGTATTACATAAATTCACATTTCATATCGAACAGCTGTTTGCCAATTTCATATCATGCACATTTAAAGACATTAAAACTGCACGCTTTTCCAGCCCTCCCAGGCCATTAGTGCTCCCAACCATCCGATTGCCAATTTGAACCATTTTCGGCCATCAGATGAGTCTTGAATCACAGCTAATCTTTTGTCGTTCACTAACTCTGATTGCTCAACGCCATGGGCAGCTGCTCCGGTAGCTTTTTTGGACGTACTGGATTGAATTGGGCCAATGGGCTGTTCCATCGAGGAATGTCTGCCATGTGCCATAAAAACGAAGGACTCTGGCCTGCGTTCCCATCAAGAGTACATGCGCATTCTTGAAAAAAATCGAGAGAACATGCAGCATCTCCATGTTAAGGAACCACCAAGCGGATCGGTCGAGCCACCGGTCGATTTGGATGTGAGGCTGCGAGCGTGGCTATGCTGCGGGCGAGGCCATGTGGCATTTACCGTCGTGAGACGCGACCGTACGCTGAGCTGGTTCAGGCCGTCAAGATGGCAATGGGGTGATTCGTGCCTCCCAGAGTCCCGGCCCGGACGCCGATGTAGGATAAAGGCGAAGCGTCGTGGTCTATTCGGTGAGGCGGGCGAGTGGAACTGGTCCGCCAGTATTGGGGACAATCAATCATCCGTTTCAGCAGGGCATTTATCATGGATGATTAAATGGAGGTACTCCTGCATTTCGTCTCCTCGATCCCCTACTCGCCAACCCTTCCCCTCAATCCGCATGGACGCCGCGGCCAGCGGACACAATGGACGAAGAGGCTTGAGCCTGTGCGCGGGATGACCCCGACTGCAATCGGTGAGGGGGAACAGACTGGAGGAGGATGAACAAAGTGGAGTATCATGGGAGCTTGTGCCTCCCCACCCGCTGATTCATCATCACCACCCTTGATGTCTCTCCCATCTCCACCTTTCACCACCACCCTTGATGTCTCTCCCGTCTTCACCTTTCACCTTGGCATCACCGACGCAGTAATCCATCTATAGTTCTGCATGCAAACGCTGGGGAAATGGCAGGCACAACAACTACGAGCTCATGCATGGGTATCTCACCTATATTGTTTGGTTTATCCTTCGCTACCACCAGCACAATTCTTCTTATTTACTTATAATCTTTTCTTCTTTCCTTTCTTGCAAGATCATAGTCTCGCATGAATTTCACCGGATTTTGTTAACGCGAATGATGCATCAGTACTTGTTGGATCGTGAACTGTATATTTAATTTTCTCTTCATGGCTTCTGTTTTCTAACTTATTTTTAGGAAATTATTGGCGTGCACGATAACTGGATCCTATTTTTCTGATGCACAAGTGGTAAGTTTGCTGCTATCTCCCATCCTATGTGTACTTGGCTTGCTGAATTTACGGATTTGTTTAACTGCTAAAATTAGACAACTTTCTGATGATTTATGGTGTTCAGTCTACTTGATCCAAGACAAGGGTTGCTCGGTATGGAAAATGATTTTTTTACTCCAGCAGTACCAATGTGTGGGCTTTCTCCATTCTTGCAGTAACTATGTACTTTAGCTATGTGGTGGCATCTACATTATGAGCTATTGGGCACTTTGGTTCTGTTTTGAAAAAAAATTGTACTAGCGTGTGTTATTTAAAGATCAGGGTTTGCAGAGTTATCTACGTATTGGAAAACCTTTCTATAACTTGATAATTCAATGTTGATATGGTGAATTGTATATCTTATGCTCTATAGGCGTAGTATTCTTGCGAAATATCTAAACTTCTCTTGCTCAAAGGAATTAATACAAAATTCTAAGTTGGCCTAAAATGGTACGTTGTTAATAGAACTCTTGGACAAATGTTTCATGAGAAGCAACTATGAAAACAATGGTCATATGATTTGGGCGTGTTGTCTGCGGGTGGTTGTCTCTTGTAGCTAGGGCTATAGGGTGTCCGTACCGTGCGGCATTGTGGTTCATGTGCGAGCAGTGGTTGTCGGAGCGGTGGCTCCGAAGTTGGGTGTGTGTGTTGAGGCGACTGTAGCCTTGTGTCGTGTGGGCGATGAGGCTTCATTGCTTGTGCGGTTTTTTGGTTTGATTTTCCTTATAAACTGGTCCGCCATATTTGGTTTCAAAAAAAGTTGTTATATGATTTGATTATTATCCATTTGATGTACTTATATTTCACAAACCTTTAACATGAATTTTAACTAAAACCATTGCACTTATTTTTGGATAGAGGGAGTACTAAACAAATGTATACAAGTTGCTATTTATTTCTAACAATTAAGAGTCAAAATAGACGGGGTGCGGCAACGCGCGCCAACAATGATCTAGTAAATATATTATAACATCACAGTACGGTAGCTACATGAAAACAACACGGTACAACATATAGCTAGTTCAACTTCATAAGAACAATATATTCATTTCCCTAATCGAGATCATCCAGGCTTGTCTTATCCACCTCTGCTTTCAGTTCAGTAAGAACCTTTTTTGCATGGGCCAACTAGCAAAGTGCCTCCTCCTTCGCCAACACCATCTTAGCAAAGTCCGATTTAAAAAATTTGAGCTCATTCTCCACCTTCAAATTTTTATCCCGCATCTTCGAATATTCTTCAGCGTTGACAACAGTTTCTCTAAGCCTACGTATGTTCTCTTCCTCATACGTGCTCCAGAGCTTCGCTAGGCACATCTTCAAAGACTGTGGCCACTCTTGATCAACCCACTCCAAGTAAGAACACTTCCTTTCATCCTATAATATTTAAAACTAGATCAGTAACAATTGTAGGGGAAATGAGTTTATAGCAACATAGAAAATCACCAATGCTTATTTTGAAAAACTGAAGAAACATGTTAATTATGACATGTCTTCTGAAAAAGATCAATGTGCAAATGAAATAATTGGTATTGAGACAACAACCAAATTCTGGAACATCATAAGCTATAATTAACTACAATGACGCTACAAGTTCTTACTCATGTACAATAAATAACAAATTGAACATTTTATGAGGAAGGTAAATATAACTGCAACAGCATAGTGACAGTGCTTGGATGATAGCAAATTGATACTAACAGGTGTGTACATGCACAATTTTAGTAACATAGAACTAGTAGCACTAAGACCGTCCACTATGTATGCCAAAACTGGGGTAGAGACAACTGTTGCTACATCTCGCACCGGTGCCCTACACTGGCGAGCCGATGCAGCGGAAAAAAACAGGGACCCGGACTCCGGAGCACGTAGTTGCTCCGATGCCCAGTTCCTTCATGCCATAAAGATTTAGTATTTTACTGCTTGGTTGCTCGATGTGTGGACCAAAGTTGGCTGCACAAACTGCTGAAGCGGTGCCAAATAATTTTCTAATGGCACCGCTAATGAGATGGCAACAATTTAAGATACTAGGTACAAACTGTGACACTGTCTTAGGATGCATTTGGTTGAAGGTGTGGTATGAATGGGTTGGGACCGTGACAGTGTCTGAATCACATCTAACAAATGATTTGTAACAACGAAAGAGGGTCTAACCTTCTCTGCAAATGCCATAAACTTCCTCCCACTGTCCACAAAATCAAATGCAACTAGATTCGTGCATGGAGATTGATGGTGACAACGAGCAGATAGATCTTCAGCCACCCCGCTCCATTCGTTGCCACTGGTGGTCCTACAGAGCTACAAGAGGAAGAAATGACTGAAATCGTCCGCCGGGTAAAAATCATTCATTCCAAGTCATATCCCAAGAGAGAGAAGAGAGGCATACTCGGGTGGTGAAGGAGCCATCACCGGAGGAGGAACCGCTGGAGAGGTCTTTGAAGAAGACCATGGCGACCCTAGCGGTAGGATGCGAGACGACGAGAGCGAGGAAGTGGCTATAGCTTAGCAAGGAAGGAAGGAGGAAACACGGGAAATGTGACTTGTCGTCGGGGAGAAAAGGGGGTGGGGAAGGGGGCGGGGTAGATATTTTGGCAGTAGGCCAAAATTTTGGAAATGTGGAGGGAAACTTTGCGCGCGGTGCCGCCTGACCTTTCACTTTGAACGATTGTGTGCATCGCAAACGTTTCTTCTGCTTTATGCGCATGGGATGAGTTTGATAATTCAATTTTTGGTGGACATTTCCTCGGGTACGTAATTTCATAATTTAACATCACTTGCTAATTTGGGCACACAGAAAAGCGTACAGCAGACAGACCACACTTACTGAATCAAGCAATTTTAGTAATTAAACAGAGCCAATTGACCTAAACATTGCTCTAACAAAAGACCAGCATTAAAAACAAAGCCTAAGTACACATAATTTCAACAAATCGGCCGCCGCACCGTCCTATGCATCGCCGGTGTGAGATGAGATGTCGATGACTTGTCCTGGCGACATGCCGCAATTGGTGGACTCCGCGTTCCCCTGCTGAAGTCGACTGTGTCCTCATCCTCGGCGCCGCCCTCAAGGTTGTAATACTCATAGTAGTGGCTGCGCCAGAGCTCGTGTTGGTACTCCACCGCTGATTCCTTGACGGACAGACTCTTCTCTACCTCGACCTCGGCCACGCGCAACTCCTCCTCCCGACACTCCTCAATCTCCACTGCCTCCTGCATCTCCAGCTCCCGCTCGGTGACCTCATGAGGAAGCAGGTGGTCCATGACCACCGCCGTCTTTTTAGACATGGGTTGCATGCTGGAGTCTGAGGTGGCCTGGAATATCTTGGCATGTGCATCCTTGATCTTGGTGTGGATGGCCTCGACCCGGGCCAGGGCGACATCGGCGGCACGGACGGCAGCTCGAGCGCTCTCGGCGTTTGTAGCCGCCGTCGCAGCAGCAACTGTAGCCGTCTTGGTTGCTGCAGCTGCCCTTTCGGCTGTCGCAGATGCCCTCTTGGCGAAAGCAGCCGCACTCAATGCGGATGCGGCGGCACTCCCGGCGTTGGCGGCCGCGCTCTCAGCGCAGGCGGCGGTGCTCGGGGGGCACGCAGCCATCGTACGGGCCCACGAAGCATTTCCATGGCGTCATCTTTGCAAGAAGGGGGTGCGGGAATACGGGTCGAGGTTCGTGGATTCGGGGGTTGACGGCACTGGAGCAGACGAGCTGGCGAAGCTTAAGGAGGGAGACTTAAATAGACCCAGATATTTTCATCGCAAATGGTTCCTAGAAAACAACTTTGTGTGATGTTGTAGATATTTTTTATTAGCTCTAAAAGATGAATTTGGAGTACATTGGCAATGGATGGTGTTTTAAATGTACGAGAAATTTTGTAGTACTAATACAACTGTCATGTCAAAATTTGGAAAATTACACGGGTCATTTGACCTTATAAGACATTTAAGTGATTTTCTAGCCATTTAATGACCGTAATTGAAATTTGAACTACATGTACATGCAACAGCTAAACATAACGGTTTGAAAACTCATATTTTGTGTACTTGTGTGCGATTTAATTCCATGTGCAGTAAATTGGAAGGAATTTCCAAACATATTGGTCTAACGACTATGACATAATTAAGCATGGAGTGACATGGCATTTTAATTCCAAAAAATAAAAAAATGATCCGAAAAACATGAAACCTTGGTTGATATAATGTCATGCCACCAAGATGATGTGGTAAAGAAATTGGCATGTTTGACAAAAGTTTGGACACACACCCCTCACAAACCGGAGCAACTCACTAGTAGGCTCGTGGTTCCGAGAGGGAACAATGCATGTTTGATGACGAACGGGAGATAGCTTCCTCTTACGGACTTCAATTTTTTTCTACATCTAACGTGCACTATTACAACTGTAATGTGAAATTTTTGAAAATTCTAGGGGTCATTTGACCTTTTAAAAACATTTAAGTAAATTTCTAGCCATTTAATGATCGTAATTCAAATTTGAACTACATCTACATGCAACGCCTAACCAAAACGGTTTGAAAAATTATATCTATGTACTTGTCTGCGAGTTAATTCCATGTGCAGTAAATTAGAAGGAATTTTCAAACATATTAGTCTCACGACATGGACACATGCATACATATGCATGGAGTGACATTGCATTTTAATTCCAAAAAATAAAAAAATAATCAGAAAAACATGAAACCTTGGTTGATGTAATGTCATGCCACCAAGATGATGTGGTAAAGAAATTGGCATGTTTGATGAAAGTTTGGACACACACCCCTCACAAACCGGAGCAACACACTAGAAGGCTCGTGGTTCCGAGAGGGAACAATGCATGTTTGATGACGACCGGGAGAGAGCTTCCTCTTATGGCCTTCACTTTTTTCTACGTCTAACGTGCACTACTACAAGTGTAATGTGAAATTTTTGAAAATTCTAGGGGTCATTTGACCTTTTAAAGACATTTAAGTGAATTTCTAGCCATTTAATGACCGTAATTCAAATTTGAACTACATCTACCTGCAATGCCTAACCAAAACGGTTTGAAAAATTATATCTATGTACTTGTGTGCGAGTTAACTCCATGTGCAGTAAATTAGAAGGAATTTTCAAACATATTGGTCTCACGACATGCACTCAGAAAAACATGAAACCTTGGTTGATGTAATGTCATGCCACCAAGATGATGTGGTAAAGAAATTGGCATGTTTGACGAAAGTTTGGACACACACCCCTCACAAACCGGAGCAACACACTAGAAGGCTCGTGGTTCCGAGAGGGAACAATGCATGTTTGATGACGAATGGGAGATAGCTTTATCCTACGCCTTCAATTTTTTTCTACGTCTAACATGCACTACCACAACTGTAATGTGAAATTTTTGAAAACTCTAGGAGTCATTTGACCTTTTAAAGACATTTAAGTGATTTTCTAGCCATTTAATGACTGTAATTCAAATTTGAACTACATCTACATGCAACGCCTAACCAAAACGGTTTGAAAAAATCATATCTATGTACTTGTGTGCGAGTTAATTCCATGTGCAGTAAATTAGAAGGAATTTTCAAACATATTAGTCTCACGACATGGACACATGCATACGTATGCACGGAGTGACATGGCATTTTAATTCCAAAAAATAAAAAAATGATCAGAAAAACATGAAACCTTGGTTGATTTAATGTCATGCCACCAAGATGATGTGGTAAAAAATTGGCCTATTTGATGAAAGTTTGGACACACACCTCTCACAAACCGGAGCAACTCACTAGAAGGTTCGTGGTTCCGAGAGGGAACAATGCATGTTTGATGATGAACGGGAGATAGCTTCCTCTTACGGACTTCAATTTTTTTCTACGTTTAACGTGCACTATTACAACTGTAATGTGAAATTTTTGAAAATTCTAGGGGTCATTTGACCTTTTAAAAACATTTAAGTGAATTTCTAGCCATTTAATGACCGTAATTCAAATTTGAACTACATCTACATGCAACGCCTAACCATAACGGTTTGAAAAAAAAAATATTTTTGTGTACTTGTGTGCGAGTTAATTCCATGTGCAGTAAATTAGAAGAAATCTTCAAACATATTGGTCTCAAGGCATGGGCACGCATGCATGGAGTGCCATGGCATTTTAATTCCAAAAAATTAAAAAATGATCTGAAAAACATGAAACCTTGCTTGATTTAATGTCATGCCACCAAGATAATGTGGTAAAGAAATTGGCATGTTTGACGAAAGTTTGGACACACACCCCTCATAAACCGGAGCAACACACTAGAAGGCTCGTGGTTCCGAGAGGAAACAATGCATGTTTGATGACGAACGAGATAGCTTCCTCTTACGGTCTTCAAAAAAAAATTCCTACGTTTAACATGCACTAATACAACTGTCATATGAAAATTTGGAAAGTTTCAGGGGTCATTTGACCTTTTAAAGACATTTAAGTGATTTTCTAACCATTTAATGACCGTAATTCAAATTTGAACTACATCTACATGCAACGCCTAACCATAACGGTTGGAAAAATCATATTTTTGTGTACTTGTGTGCGAGTTAAAAAATCACCAGATGATGTAAATATCTGGTGTTCAAAAAAGAAAATGTAAAGATCTGGCAAGACAACCGGCCCCCACACGATTGGCACTCTATCTCGCGGCTCGAGGTTTGGTAGGTGAGTGGCGGGGATCATTAATCGGACACGTTTCTGCATTGGAAACCGTCAGCTATTATGTTCACACATGGATTTTGGCTATTATGTTCACACACGGATTTTGCTGCAGGAATCATGTGTAATTCAAACTACAGTACTTGTAAATTCTGGCGACCGGCGTGTGTACTGTCCCCATCGATCTAGATTCCGACCGCCAATAAATACTACCTTGCTCACGTTTTCCCACCTGCATTCTCATCTACATCCTCTCCTCGCTTGCCCTCTCTCTCTCTCAAATCTCTGCCATGGCGCCGCTGATCTGCCCACGCGCCTACGAGTAGTCGCTGCCCCCCGAGGACGCTCACTCCATTAGCAGCAACGAGGACCCCTACGTGCTGCCTGACAAGGTTGTGCCGGACCCCCCAACTTTGGATTGGTTTTGGGGCCAGTACAATCTTTGTCTGTGGAAGTCGCTGCCGCCGACTGAGAAAGCCAGTCAAGTGGCGTTCAAGAAGGAGATAGCGGAAGAGGAAGCCAGGTACCAGGCGGCATGTGAAGCTCGTGATGCCACCTAGAAAAAGGAGGCAGCAGAGCTTTGGGGGCGGGCGTGTCATCATGCCGAGGAGGTGTACGAAGACGGGTACTTCGCGAGGAAGGTCATAGGCGTTGGATGCCTCATCGCTGCATGGAGGTGGGCCGATAAGCTCCATTGTGCCGCCGACAAGGAGCTCTGGTCGGCGTCCAACGAAATGGCAAGATCGGCCGCGCGCGTCCGCCAGCAAGAGGCGGATCGGTACGTCAAGCGTTGCGAGGCGGAGGAGGCGGAGTACTGCCTCCGCACTGGGAAGACGCCGTGCACCAGGGAGCTGCTGGCGAGGGGCTGTCGGAATACTGGCCCCAGGAGGGTTTATTAGTTTTAATATTGTTCGTTTTCAATTTTATGCATTGTACCTAGTAGTTAAGTATCATCACGTATATGTGATGACATTATATATATATATTCTGTGATGAACTAATGAACAATTAATATATATATATATATATATATATATTATGAATTCCATTTTCTATCTGTTTTTGTATACTAATTTGAATCTAGCTGTTATCATCCACATATACAGAATGGAAAGCGTATATACACACATTGAAATAGAACATATAAGAATGGAAAACAGAGTACACACATTGAAATAGAGCAATACTATGATTGATGTGAATACATAGCTATCCACGCCGAAACGACTTTTCAAAATAAAACGTGTTCATGAGACCATGACCAGCAACCCTTGCCTATGGTAGCTCTTGGCTCTGCCTGAACTCGTGCAGGCGTTCGTCCAAGCGGTCGACACGCCCGCGGTACATCTGCAGCGCGATCTCGAGCTCCAAGTTGGCTATTTCATTGGAGATCACCAGCTTAAGGATGTGATGGCCATGTTCCTCTACTACGCCCAGGTGGACACCTGGGCCAAGGAGGCGGTCAAGCCTACAGACCAGCGCGTTGGCATCCAGCGGGCCGCGGTCTAGGCGAGCGGAGGCACCCATGCGAATGGCTCGGCGGGCGTGCGGTGCAAGTACGGCGCGGCCGGACTCTGGTGCAAGTACGGCGCTGAGAGCCTCTGCCCACTCCTGGCGAGGAATGAGGATACTGATCGGACGAGTACCCAGCTGCAATGCCGTGTTAACAGCAGGCAAGCACCGATGGATCCGCTCTTGCTGTGTGGCGCTCCAACGGTCTCACCGTGCGGCGAGCCGCAGCCTATCGGCGCGGATGCTCCTAGCTTGCTCTACGGCGCACCATCGATCATGTTGTGCGACGAGTTGTAGCCTGTCGGCGCTGACATGCCTATCTTGATCCGCGGCGCTCAAGCGCTATGCGCCAAAGGCTTGCTCAACCCTGGCGATGATGCGCATCACGGCATCGTCCATCGCGTTCTCGGGGAGTGCCTCGGCCTCAACGGGGCGTGGCGCCTGCTCGTTTTCCTCGTCGACGAGGTTGATAGCAGAGGCGGCACTTTGGTGGGCTGGTATGCTTGGAAAAGGTGGATGTGCTACAGGCTGCGCTTGTCGCCCCCGTGTGTCGCGCGTCGCCTATGCACAATATCGATGGGTGGCTGGAAACAAGTGAGGAAATGGCGGGAAACGGTGACATGTGCATAAAACGCCATCAATTAATGGAAACTTAGCATAGAAGGAACATCGAGCTAGCACAAGAAGGAGATGATGATTAGATGAACACGGACCACACTAGGGAACCATTTTTGTTATTATCGGTATTCGCACACATTTCTGATTACAGACCTGTTTGCCGCATATCACACACATCTTTTTATATTGAACCATTTCTGTTCTCTTCTCTATACGCAAACAGTTCATCCGAGTGAACCACATGCCGTATATCGCACACACCTTCATCTGGTTGCCCGTTTCTTTTGTGTTGCCTAATCACAAACAGTTCATTCGAGTGAATCGTATGATGTATATCGCACACACCTTCATCTGGTTGCCCATTTCTTTTGTTCCTCCTCATCGTAAACAGTTAATTGAGCTGAACTATATGCCCTATATCACACATGCAACGAAAATTTGAACCGTGTTTGATGCATCCTCCATCACAAACGTTTTGCAACTTTTTGACGGGTTTTTTACAGCACCATCTGCGATTATGGCATCGCACACAGTTTCGTCGAAGGGTCTCTGATCATAGTGTCGCGTTAGCAGCATCCTGTAGTAGTGCTAGGTGGGACACAAATCTTCCACACGACAGTTATATATACATGCATAACCCCTCTCAAATTAATGATACTATAAAGGGAAGTAGTTGAATAGTGACCTTTACTATCTATTTGTCATATTTAGTGTCTTATTTTTGACAATGTTGTTTGCAGTTTGTTCTAATTCATACCATTTATACATCATAGGGATGGATAAAATTCTTCTGAATGTCAGATTCAGATGTGCCCATCCCAAACTTTTGGAATAACACGGTCTTCATCTCATTGGAGAGATGGTAAACGTCCCAAAAACAGATCAACTAGAGCGGAAATACCAAACTAGCTATCTTCACAGAATCTCACTTTCTATCCATCACCTATCGCCCATCTGAAACCAAATTTAATGGATTTGGCGACAACTAAAACCCCTTACCGAAAGACAGAGGTGTTGAGGGAGGAGCAAGTGAGTATATTAGGAGAGCTAGTTGAAAGCACAAGTGCTCCCTGGGTGGTTTTGGTAATTAATGTCAACATATCTCTTGTTGGACTAATGTTTTTATCTAGTATATTTTAGATAAGTTCAACAGATGGAGTGGCATGGACAAGAGGATGTGGAACCCCTTCAAAATGCTAAGGACAAAGGATTGGCTCAAGCTCAAAAGCTCAAAGCTCTACATTTTCAGTTTAGTGATCCAAGATCGCATTGAGTCCTTAGGGAAGCCAATACTATTAAAAGGGGATGAGGTGTTGCTTAATGGCTTGCTTGCTCAAAATGCTTAGTGATATGCTCCAAAGCCCTCAACCGCTTTCTCATATCCACATATGTCCCAAACCAAAAGTCAAACTCGGCCCCAGCGATTTGATCCATCCGGTGCCACCGAGTTCACTTGACATAGCCACTGCCAAAAACCCTAATCAATTCGGTCTCACCGATGGGATCTCGGTCTCGTCGAGATGGGCTTGCAAACTCTCTAGTGCCTGTTGCAATATTTTGGTCCCACCGAGATGAGCAATTGGTCCCACCGAGTTTGCCTGGCCAACTCTCTGTTTTGCTTATTACCAAAATCGGTCTCACCGAGTTTGTGTAATCGGTCAAACCGAGATGAGGTTTTACCCTAACCCTAGCACATTGGTCCCACTGAGTTGATCATATCGGTCCCACCGAAATGCCTAATGGTCACATTTTGAACTAAATTGGTCTGACCGAGTTTCATTATTCGGTCCCACTGAGTATGGTGATTTGTGTGTAACGGTTAGATTCTGTGTGGAGGCTATATATACCCCTCCATCCACTCTTCATTTGTGGAGAGAGCCATCAGAACATGCCTACACTTCCAACATTCATTTTCTGAGAGAGAACCACCTACTCATGTGTTGAGACCAAGATATTCCATTCCAACCACATAAATCTTGATCTCTAGCCTTCTCCAAGTTGCTTTCTAATCCAATCTACTTTCCACCAAATCAAAATTAGTGAGAGAGAGTTGAGTGTTGGGGAGACTATCATTTGAAGCACAAGAGCAAGGAGTTCATCATCAACACACTGTCTATTACCTTTTGGAGAGTGGTGTCTCCTAGATTGGTTAGGTGTCACTTGGGAGCCTCCGTCAAGATTGTGGAGTTGAACCAAGGAGTTTATACGGGCAAGGAGATCGCCTACTTCGTGAAGATCTACCCTAGTGAGGCAAGTCCTTCGTGGGCGATGGCCATGGTGGGATAGACAAGGTTGCTTCTTCGTGGACCCTTCGTGGGTGGAGCCCTCCGTGGACTCGCACAACCATTACCCTTCATGGATTGAAGTCTCCATCAACATGGATGTACGATAGCACCACCTATCGGAACCACACAAAAAATCTCTGTGTCTCCAATTGCGTTTGTGTTGGGGGACGTAGTAATTTCAAAAAAAATCCTACGCACACGCAAGATCATGGTGATGCATAGCAAGCAGAGGGGAGAGTGTTGTCCATGTACCCTCGTAGACCGTAAGCGGAAGCGTTATGACAACGCGGTTGATGTAGTCGTACGCCTTCACGATCGATCGATCCTAGTACCGAAAGTACGGCACCTCCGTGATCTGCACATGTTCGGCTCGGTGACGTCCCACGAATTCATGATCCAGCAGAGTGTCGAGGGAGAGCTTCGTCAGCACGAAGGCGTGAAGACAGTGATGATGATGCTACCGGAACAGGGCTTCACCTAAGCACCGCTACGATATGACCGAGGTGGATTATGGTGGAGGGGGGCACCGCACACGGCTAAGAGATCAATGATGAACTTGTGTGTCTATGGGGTGCCCCCCTCCCCCGTATATAAAGGAGTGGAGGAGGGGGAGGGCCGGCCCTCTACTATGGCGCGCCCTGGGGAGTCCTACTCCCACCGGGAGTAGGATTCCCCCCTCTTCCATGTAGTAGGAGTAGGAGAGAAGGAAAGGGAAGAGAGAAGAGAAGTAAGGAGGGGCGCCACCCCTCCCCCTAGTCCAATTCGGAATAGGCCTTGGGGGTGCGTGTCCTGCCCTAGGCAGCCCCTCCCTCTCTCCCTTAAAGCCCATTAGGGCCCATATACTCCTAGGGGGGATTCCGGTAACCCCCGGTACTCCGGTTAATGCCCGAACTTACCGGGAACCATGCTGATGTCCAAACATAGTCATCCAATATATCGATCTTTATGTCTTGACCATTTCGAGACTCCTCGTCATGTCTGTGATCATATCCGGGACTCCGAACAACCTTCGGTACATCAAAACATATAAACTCATAATATCGATCATCACCGAACGTTAAGCGTGCGGACCCTACGGGTTTGAGAACTATGTAGACATGACCGAGACACATCTCTGGTCAATAACCAATAGCGGAACCTGGATGTTCATATTGGCTCCCACATATTCTACGAAGATCTTTATTGGTCAAACCACATAACGATATACGTTGTTCCCTTTGCCATCATGTTACTTGCCTGAGATTCGATCGTCGGTATCTCAATACCTAGTTCAATCTCGTTACCGACAAGTCTCTTTACTCATTCCATAATGCTACATCCCGTAACTAACTCATTAGCTACATTGCTTGCAAGGCTTATAGTGATGTACATTACCGAGAGGGCCCAGAGATACCTCTCCAACAATCGGAGTGACAAATCCTAATCTCGATCTATGCCAACTCAACAAACACCATCGGAGACACCTCTAGAGCACCTTTATAATCACCCAGTTACATTGTGATGTTTGGTAGCACACAAAGTGTTCCTCCGGTATTCGGGAGTTCCATGATCTCAAAGTCATAGGTACATGTATAAGTTATGGAGAAAGCAATAGAAATAAACTAAATGATCATCGTGCTAAGCTAACGGATGGGTCAAGTCAATCACATCATTCTCTAATGATGTGATCCCGTTAATCAAATGACAATTCATGTCTATGGTTAGGAAACATAACCATCATTGATTCAATGAGCTAGTTAAGTAGAGGCATACTAGTGACATTCTGTTTGTCTATGTATTCACACATGTACTAAGTTTCCAGTTAATACAATTCTAGCATGAATAATAAACATTTATCATGATATAAGGAAATATAAATAACAACTTTATTATTGCCTCTAGGGCATATTTCCTTCAGTTTGCACACTCCAATCCCATCCCTTTACTTTCTTGCAAATTGCATGCTTTACTTTTCGCTGCTCATACACTCTTGCCATGCTTGTTTGAATGTATTGTGGATGTTTAAACTTGTTCTAAAACTCTACCTTAACTTGAAGAAAATAAAAACTGCAATTTTTCTTTGTTAGGAGTCTATTCACCCCCCCCTCTAGACACCTCTTCTCGATTCTTTCACTAGTGTTATATTTGCTATCTAAAACATTGCTTCTGGAGTTTTCCATCCTCCTGATTATTCCTTTTGAGCCAAGATGCTAGTAAGCATTGAGGGAGTCCTGGACTAAGGGGTCCTCGGGTGTCCGACCTGTTATCCATGGGTCGGACTGATGGACTATGAAGACTTGAAGACCGAAGATTGTACCTGTATCCGGATTGGACTCTCCTTGGCGTGGAAGGCAAACTTGGCAACCGATTATGAAGATTCCTTGTTATGTAACTGACTCTATGTAAACCCTAGATCCCCCCGGTGTCTATATAAACCAGAGGGGTTATTCCGGAAAGGATATATTCATTACCATAGTCATACAGGTTAGACTTCTAGGGTTTAGCCATTACGATCTCGTGGTAGATCAACTCTTGTAACACTCATATTCATCAAGATCAATCAAGCGGGATGTAGGGTATTAGCTCCATAGAGAGGGCCCGAACCTGGGTAAACATCGTGTCCCCCATCTCCTGTTACCATCGATCCTAGACGCACAGTTCGGGACCCCCTACCCGAGATCCGCCGGTTTTGACACTGACATTGGTGCTTTCATTGAGAGTTCCACTATGCCGTCGATGAAAGGTTCGACGGCCCCTTCAATCGTCTATAGCGACGCTGTCCAAGGAGAAACCTTCCTCCCCGGACAGATTCGTGTTTGGCAGCTTCGTACTGCGGGCCAACTCGCTTGGCCAGCTGGAGCAGATCGATAGCTACGCCCCTAGCCACCAGGTCAGATTTGGAAGCTTGAACTACGTCGTGGATATCCGTGGAGACTTGATCTTCAATGGATTTGAGACCGCATCGATTGCTCCTCGTTGCCCCGATGAACATGACTTAAATCTGTCATCGGATCACATCCAGGAGATGGTCCATGTTGCTGCAACGGCCTTAGAACCGGAGAAGATCGTGCCATTCGAGGCCACAGAGTTCGCGCCGTTGGAGCCGCACACGGACTAAGCACCCCAAAATATTTGCGTCAATGGAACTCCGGATTCGTCTCCGGCTATAAGTCTCGGACCGGATACGCCTGCGGACACCGAGCTGGATCGGTTATCAATTTTCGAATTTAGCGCCACAGACATCTTCCATCACTCACCTTTGGGTGATGTGCTAAACTATTTAAAGAACCTGTCCTTGGAGAAGGACTCACAACCAAACTATGTTTGGTTCGAGCCTGAGGCTGATGATGGGAAATTTCGTTTCCCACCCGCCACCCACTTCATAGCCACTGTCGATGAGCTAACCGACGTACTTGATTATGGTTCCGAAGACATCGACGGTATGGACGACGATGCCGACATGGAGCAAGGTCAAGACCCGTCGTTCACTGGACGTTGGACGGCCACCTCTTCGTACGATGTGTACATGGTCGACACACCTAAAAAAGCTAGCGATGATGACAAAGGAGATCCAGTTGCGAATAAACCTTCTGAGACATAGTCCAAGCGCCGGCGCCCTAAACGCCACTCTAAGCCTCATCGCTCAAATGATGGCAACGCTGGCACCGGAGAAAATAGTACTCCGGGTGACGTTGAAAATAATGAAGACCCTGTCGGGGCTGCATCTGAACAGGAGGAACAAGACAACGGGCAAGATAACCGTGATAAACAGGCCATGCCCAATAACCCAAACGATGATAGTTATCGTCCAGTCTCTGAGGATGATGAGAGCCTCGGCAATGAGGACTTCATCGTGCCTGAGGCACCCCTCGAGCAAGAGCGCTTCAAGCGCGAGCTAATAGCCACTGCAAGAAGCCTGATGAAGAAGCAGTAGCTTCAAGCTGATCAAGACCTGCTCATTGATAGGTGGACTGATGTCCTGGCAGCCGAAGAATACGGCCTCAAGCGCCCAGCTAAGAGTTACCCAAAGCGCAAACTGCTACCTCAGTTCAATGAGGAGGCACCAGATCCCATACCTCCCTCACGCAATGTGGACCGACCACCACGCGGTCGGGATAAAGCGGAAACTCAGGCCGAACAATAGCATACCCCACCACCTCGCAAAAACAGGGACAGGATAGCTTGGGACCATACATACGACCTACGGCAGGAGCTGGACAGTAGAGTAGAACACAGCAGATCAATCTACGGATCACGAGGATGCTTCCCGACTCGGGATGACGGCTACCTATTCGGGCCTGATAAACCTAGTCACACCCGGGCCGATAACCGCAGACGGACTCCATCGGAGGTGCGCCGTGATGCGGCCCGATATAGAGGCGTCGCACACCCTCTCTGCTTCACAGATGAGGTGCTGGATCACAAATTCCCCTAAGGGTTCAAGCCCGTCAACATTGAATCATACGACAGAACAACCGACTCTGCAGTATGGATTGAGGACTTTATTCTCCACATCCACATGGCCCGTGGAGACGACCTCCACGCCATCAAATACCTCCCACTGAAACTGAAAGGGCCAGCCAATCACTGGCTGAATAGCCTGCCCGAGAATTCCATCAGCAGCTGGGAGGACTTGGAAGAGGCCTTCCTTGACAACTTCCAAGGTACATATGTCCGACCACCCGATGCCGATGACTTAAGCCACATAGTTCAACAACCTGGAGAATCAGCCAGGAAATTCTGGACTAGGTTCCTAACCAAAAAGAACCAGATCATTGACTGTCCGGATGCCGAAGCCCTAGCGGCCTTTAAACACAGCATCCGTGACGAATGGCTAGCATGCCACCTCGGCCAAGAAAAACCAAAGTCCATGGCAGCCCTTACGGCACTCATGGCCCGCTTTTGCGTGGGTGAGGACAGCTGGCTGGCTCGTAGCAAAAACACAGCCAGCGAGACAGGCCCCTCCGAGGCCAAGAACAGCTCTGGCAAGCTCCGCCGCAACAGACACAAACGTCGAAGCAATGGCGACAACACCGATGACACCACTGTTAATGCCGGATTCAGCGGCTCCAAGTCCGGCCAACGAAAGAATCCCTACAAAAGGAACAGTGAGGGACCATCCAGCCTGGATCGCATACTTGATCATTCGTGCTAGATACATGGTACCCCAGATAAACAAGCCAATCACACCAACAGAGACTGTTGGGTTTTCAAACAGGCCGACAAGTTAAATGCCGAAAACAAAGAAAAGGGATCACAAAGTGAGGACGTGGACGAAGAGCCCCGGCAGCCGAACACTGGAGGGCAAAAGAAATTTCCCCCTCAAGTCAAAATGGTGAACATGATATATGCTACACACATCCCCAAAAGGGAGCGCAAGCGAGCACTTCGGGACGTCTACGCGGTAGAGCCAGTCGCCCCGAAATTCTACCCGTGGTCGTCATTCCCGATCACCTTCGATCGTCGAGATCACCCAACTAGTATCCAGCATGGCGGTTCAGCCGCACTGGTCCTCGACCCAATCATCGACGGATTTCACCTAACACAAGTCCTAATGGACGGTGGTAGCAGCCTCAACCTGCTCTATCAGGATACAATGCGGAAGATGGGCATTAATCCCTCACGAATCAAACCCACAAAGACTACCTTTAAAGGAGTCATACCATGCGTGGAGGCCCGCTGCAGGGGCTCAATCACGTTGGAGGTGGTCTTCGGTTCCCCGGACAACTTCTGAAGCGAGGAGTTAATCTTCGATATCGTCCCCTTCCATAGCGGCTACCACGTACTACTCGGACGAACCGCGTTTGCTAGATTCAACGCGGTGCCACACTATGCTTATCTCAAGCTGAAGATGCCCAGTCCACGCGGCGTCATAACAGTCAACGGAAACACAGAACGCTCCCTCCGGACAGAGGAGCACACCGCCGCCCTAGCAGAGGTACAAAGCGGCTTTCTCAAGCAGCATCATAGTCTGGCTGCCAAGCCCCTGTACATCATTAAGAGGGTCCGGACTACACTGCAACAGGACAGTGCGGCTCGTCAAGAGCTCGATTAGCAATTCGGCCTCCGTCCCAATCCCGATGAGGTAGTGGCATTCATACCATGTGTCCATAATTATGCACTCAAAATTCCATGGGCATCGACGGAGGCACAAGCTATCCCAGGATCCACGGTTCGGCTAGACTGATCCCGGACACACATATAACTTTACTATCTCCTTTTCCCTTGTTTCAGGTTTCTCCTATGGAGCCTCCTTCGATGGCCTGATTAACGATCTCGTCAAAGGACAAACACACCGAATTGACACAGAGCACAGGCGTACATGGGAAGCCCTAGAGGCTAACAGTTTTTCAGGACCCACGCGCAATCCGCCTTCGGGTATGGCATGTCAAATAGCCGGTTGCTTATTGCATTATTTTGTACCAATGTGCTTAGACGCATTAACCCAACTATAATGGAAACAGTTCATGATCCAAGTTAAGGGGCTCCAGATCCTATCTCTGTTCTCCCTCTGTTTTCCTTTATATTACTTATTTCCTAGCAGCCATACACTCTGGTACGTTTCATATTTCCCAGGGGCTCCTCATCGCCCCACAATACGGCAACAAAGTCCGAACAATCCTTAAAGATAAGTTCGGCACCCCGAATTTAGCATTATATGCATTGGCTCCAAATCATGTCTTTGGTCAATAGTTGGGTTGCCCGACTCCTGTGCTTGCTACCCTATGTTCCGCTAAACTGGCTAGGGTAGTAAAGGGAGAACTACTGCGATTGTGCCCTGGCCTTGACTAGACGAGCACCTCAGTAGAGAAAGCCGAAAACTGGCTGTCATGATACGGCGAGAGCCGGTCAGCTGTTCGAGGGTCACAAATTGTTGGAGATTTTTTCCGCATTATGCAAAAGATCGGCACTTCCCGGTCATATGCTGACAGCACCCTGGTTCGAACTCCTATGCTTTATTATAAAACTCCTATGGCTAAGTGAGGGCGTTTAAGCCGTACAGTATGATTGCCTTGTTCGTTGCGCTAAATAACTCCTTCAAGGACCATACAATTGGATCAAGATTGTTTAGATTCCATCCCGAACACCTCCGTACTACCTACATGAGGGTAGAAGCCGACGACTGGCCAACCCTCAGATTACATACAACACGGCCGCACGGGAGGAAACAATTCAAGGCATAACAAAATTACATTACAAAATAGGCTTTGTTCTCATAATACAAGGCAAAGGCAACATGAATACATTTATTCAAATACAATTTCCTGTGAACATTGTGCTACCGCAAGGCGAGACCCCTCCAGGACATCCGCAAAATACTGTTCGGGTGTGCAGGGTTCCTTGCCCTTTGGTGGCCCTCTGGTCACCTCGATGGCGTCCATCTTCGCCCACCACATCTTGCAACGGGCGAAGGCCATGCACGCACCTTCAATGCAGGCTGAGCACTTGACGACGTCCGGCCAAGGACAGGCATTCACCATCTGCTTCATGAGTTCGAAGTAGCTGCTTGGCATAGCTTCGGTTGGCCATAGCCGGATTATGAAATCCTTCATGGCTAGTTCAGCTACCCTATGCAGCTCCACCAGCTGTTTCAGATGATCGGTGAAGGACACGGGATGCTCTGGCACCGCATACTGCGACCAAAATAGCTTCTCCGTAGAACCCCCTCCTTCGGCTCGATAGAACTCCGCGGTGTCTGATACACTGCGTGGTAAATCCGCAAAAGCTCCTGGGGAACTCTGAACCCGGGTTAGTAAAAGGTACTGCTTCTCTGCATACTTGCTTTGCATCTTAAATGCCTTACCCGCTGGGATCTTCTTGGCCTCCTAGATCTCCTGGAGGGCGGCCTGGCCCTCATTCCGTGCGGCCTCCGCGCTCTGACGAGCCTTGGCGAGTTCGGTCCCTTGAACCGACGCATCATGCTCCATGGCTTCGCATTTCTTGACCGCATCCTGGAGCTTTAAGCGGCACATCCCCCTCCTTTAAAGGGGGCTGCTCGCCCGACTCCGGAGCCATATGGGCCTCCGGAATCGTATTCAGCTGAGGGCCGAATTGGATGCAGCCCTCTTCGCCAACCTCCATGGGGATTGGCTCCCCCATGTGTCCGGCAGTGGAGGTCTCGCCTTGTGGCGCCTCTCGGACAACGTCCTGGGCTCCTCCCCGGTTCGGAGCGGTCCTCCGGGATAACACTTCGGTGTCGTCCCTGGCCCCGGGGGAATAAGCAGGCGGTGACGACATGCTCGCCATCTCCGACGGAGCCAACGAACCTCCAAATGAGGATCGCTGGATAAGGTCGTAGGCCGGACTACAATAGCACAATTAACTATGTCAAAATAATGAAGAGAAAGGGTCGGATGTACGCATGAGCGAGCCGTGTCACTTACGATGCGGCCTGGGGCTTAGTACGGGGGCATCTCTCCGGACTGCTATCAACGTCCCACGCGGTGTTGACCGTTGGGACGCTCTTCCCCTTCTTGGGCATTTCCGCCTCCGTATGCGCCGAAGCCGACCTCTTCTTCTTACTCTCCTCGGGGGGAGGGTTGTTTTCCTCCTCCTCTTCCTCGCCATTGTCCTCAGGGACAGAGGAATGAGCTTCGTCATCTTCGTACGTCATGTCTGAAGTGCCCTTACGACGGGGGACACTCTTAGCCCCCTTGGCCTTCTTCTTGGCCTTCTTCTCCGACGCCTTATAAGGCGCCGACACCAGCATCTTCGCTAGATGCGGGATAACTGGTCCTTCATCAGGCAGCGGAGCCGGGCACTGGATCCACTTCGCCCTCTCCATCCAGTCCTGGAAATGCAATGATAAGCTCAGACATCATCCTTGAAACGATTAAGTTGGGGATACATCGAAAAACAGCATACCTCGCTGGCGAGGTGTTTACAATCGTGACCAAGGTCTGAATCCGTGGTTGGTGGTTTCTCATTGCCCTTAAAGAGCAACTTCCATGTGCCTTCGTGAGTAGTCTCGAAGAGCCTCACCAGGGTCTGATGCTTCTTCGGGTTGAACTCCCATAGAGGACGGCTTCGGCGCTGGCACGGAAGGATCCGATGAACCAGCATCACCTGGATCACGTCAACGAGCTTGACTTTCTTGGTTGACATGCTCTGAACGTGCGTCTGCAGCGCTATAACCTCGTCAGGAGAACCCCGGTCTGGACTCTTCTCGACCCAGGAGGTGAGTCGCATGGGAGCGCCGAAGTGGAATTCGGCAGTTGCGGCATAGGTGGTGCCGCGAGGTTCTGTGATGTAGAACCACTGCTTCTGCCACTCCTTTACTGTGTCCACAAAAGTGCCTTTGGGCCAGGAGACGTTGGACAACTTGCTCACCATAACTCCTCTGCACTCCGCGTGCTGGCCGTCCACCACCTTCGGCTTCACGTTAAAGACTTTGAGCCACAGCCCTAAGTGGGGTTGGATGTGGAGGAAAGCCTCACACACGACGATACACGTCGAGATGTTGAGGAAGGAATTCGGGGACAGATCATGGAAATCTATCCCGTAATAATACATCAGCCCGTGGACGAAAAGTGGAGTGGAAACCCTAGCCCGCGGAAAAAATGGGGGAGGAACACTACCCTCTCGGTGGGCTCCGGCGTGGGGACGACTTGTCCCTCGGTCGGCAGACGATGAGCGATCTCCTTCGCCAAATATCCGGCCGCCCGGAGCTCAGTAATGTCCTCCTCCTTGACGGAGGAGACCATCCACTTGCCCTGGCCTCCGGATTTGGACATGGTTGCTTGAGTGGAAAGGAGATGAGAACTTGGGCACTGAAGCTCGAGATTGGAAGGGCGGAGACAGAGAGAAGGTGTGAGAGAGGAAGAGGGAATCCTTATCCCCTTATAAAGGCAGCGAATATTGAACGCTCCTCCCTCGCCTTAAGATTCGCCTATTCCCAAGGGCCGTGCAAACGGCACGGTTGGGCCGCCCACGCCCGTATTGATCAGAATCCCGTAATAAGGGGACACAATCTCTGCATTGACAAGACGTGCCAATGGCAACCGCATCTCGAAACGTGGAGCGGCAGACGAAAAGCGGTTCGAAATTATGACCAGACAGACGTGAGGTCATCAGCAGATTAGACTTGTGTAAAAATATATATTCTCTCTACGGTTATGTATGGTGTGTGTGATAGGTCCGGATACTATCATCGCATCCGAAGACTATCTTGAAGTTCGGATAGAAGGGAACCCGCCTTGCAATGCCGAAGACAATCTATGCCGGACTCCTCGTCATTAAAGCCAGGTTCAGGGGCTACTGAGGGAGTCCTGGTGTCGGTGTCAAAACCGGCGGATCTCGGGTAGGGGGTCCCGAATTGTGCATCTAAGGCAGATGGTAACATGAGGCGGGGGGCACGATGTTTACCCAGGTTCGGGCCCTCTCGATGGAGGTAATACCCTACTTCCTGCTTGATTGATCTTGATGATATGAGTATTACAAGAGTTGATCTACCACGAGATCGTAGAGGCTAAACCCTAGAAGCTAGCCTATGGTATGATTGTCGTTGTCCTACGGACTAAACCCTTCGGTTTATATAGACACCAGAGGGGGCTAGGGTTACACATAGTCGGTTACAAGGAAGAAGATCCACATATTCGTATTGCCAAGCTTGCTTTCCACGCCAAGGAGAGTCCCATCCGGACACGGGATGAAGTCTTTAATCTTGTATCTTCATAGTCCAACAGTCCGGCCAAAAGATGTAGTCCGGCTGTCTGGAGACCCCTAATCCAGGACTCCCTCGGTAGCTCCTGAACCAAGCTTCAATGACGATGAGTCCGGCGCGCAGATTTGTCTTCGGCATTGCAAGGAGGGTTCTTCCTCCGAATACTCCATAGTAGATTTTGAACACAAGGATAGTGTCCGGCTCTGCAAAACAAGTTCCACATACCACCGTAGAGAGAATAATATTTCCACAAATCTAATTTGCTAACACGTTTGACAGCATGACATCATACCACGGCCCGGTCATTATTCGAACCGTTTTTCTCAACTAGCTACTGCACATATCGCGAGGTGGTTTCCTTGGCACATCTTGTCGAAGCAGAGATCGTGTCCCCTTATCACGGGATTCTCATCAATACGGATGTGGGTAACCCAACCGCGCCATCAATTACGGCGCTTGGGGAATGAGAGGTTTTACCAGGTGAGTGGGGAGGCGCATCGCCTCTTCCACCCTTATAAAGGGACAAGGATTCACTCCTTTCACCCACGCCTTCTTCCTGATTCATTCCCTTCTACTCAGGCACCACTCCCCAAGCGTTCACCTTCTCTGCCCACAAAAGGTCTTCCAAAGATGTTCGGACCCGGAGCAGGAGGCAAATGAATGGCCTCTACCATCCGAGAGAAGGATATCAAAAAGCTTCGGGAGGCCGGGTATCTAGCCAAGAAAATCAGCCACTGTCTCCCGACGGCGGGACAGATCGTCCCCACTCCGAAACCCCACGAGAGGGTTGTATTCCTCCCTTACTTTGTCCGCGGGCTAGGGTTTCCCCTCCACCTGTTCGTTCGTGGCATCATGTATTATTATGGGATTGATCTTCACGATATGTCCCCTAATCCCTTCCTCAACATCTCGGCATTCATTGTCGTGTGTGAGGCTTTTCTCCGCATTTTGCCGCACTTCGGTTTATGGCTGAAGGTTTTTAATGTGAAGCCCAAGGTGGTGGGTGGTGAGCACGCCGAGTGCGGGAGCGCTATGGTGAGCAAGATGCCCAACGTCATATGGCCAACGGGAACCTTTAATGATTCTGTCAAGGAGTGGCATCAGCAGTGGTTTTACATCACTGAGCCATGCGGCAAGGAATGGGCTGCCTCTCCCGAGTTTTGATCCGGCGCCCCTCTGCGGCTTACATCCTGGGTTAAGAAAGGCCTGGACTGGTCCTCGTCCGACGAACTGTCGGTGCTCCGGACGCGCGTTAAAGATATGGGAGATAAGAACATTGAACTTGTCAACATAGTCTAGGTGATGTTAGTCCGCCGGGTACTGCCTTGTCAATACCGGACTTGCAATCTATGGGAATTCGATCCGGCCAGGCACCAAACCTTGCGAGGGTTCTTCGGCTCCTCGCACAAGGACATTTGGTAGGTGCTTTTCAAGTCCAGCAAATCATGGCCGGACTCCGCCGAGGACCGTGGGTACCAACTATCCCGCCCTGCAAGTTTGGTGAGTTTATCCAACTTTTCTATCCGCATGACCCAAAGGAAGCACTTAACGCGTGTTATTCAACTCTCCCAGGGCTGGACGAAGAAGGCGGAGTGGATCCATTGTCCGGCCCCGCTGCCCGAAGACCCGGCCATCCCACTTTTGACGAAGATGCTGGTCCCGACGCCTTACAAGGTGCCGAAGAAGACGGCCAAGAAGGAGGCCAAAAAGACCCGGGGCGGCCTTCGTCGCCGCGGCACTTCAGACACAATATCCGAAGGTTCTGGTGCCCATTACGCCTCTGAAGAGGACGAAGAGGAGGAAGATGAATCCCCTGCGGGGGGGAGAAGGAAGAGGACGGCCTCCGCACCCTTGGAGGCCGAACTGCCCAAAAGGGGAAGGGCTCTTCTTCTGGAGGAGTCCACTGCCGCCGCCGACAGCGACCCGACATGGGATCCCAGGGCCCAGCCCCTGGTGAACTCGTAAGTATATAAAATCCGAGTACGTTTAAGTGTCCGAACTCATCGTGGCTTAGTATTTTAGCCTGAGCATATATTTTTTTTATAGTACGGTGAGGTCCCGTACCAAACAATCCTCATCAGAGGACCTGCTGAGCTCAAATGCTATGGAGAGCGGGACGCCCCCAAAGGCCCCTTCCTCCAAACAGGTGCATAACACCGAGGCTTCATCCCAGAAGGACTCCGGCCAAGGAGGAAAGGAAGAAACCATGAAGGCGGTGCTTAGAGGTCAAACCGCAGGGGCCGAACACGTGGGGGAAAAGATTCCCATGGGGTCTGACGGCGGGGGCGATCCTGAGTTCGGCTCCCCACCGGATGCGATTCCAGAGACCTATACGGCTCTAGAATCAAGAAAGCAGCCTCCTTCGGCTGGAGGGGGCGTGCCTGTTCCGCCAGCGACCTCTGTCCATCCAGAAGTGTCGGATGCTTTGTTGGTGGCGTTGCAAGACGCCTCCATCATTGATGAACACCATGCCCTTATGGGTGCGGTGATTAAGAAGATTCAGTCAACTGAGAGTGGACTGAACGAAGCCTGTATCAGCCTTATAAGAGGCTTTGAAGTATGTCTTATGAGTTGTCGAAGAGTGTCATAGTATAGATAGTAGCCCCTGATACACTGTTCGGTGAAAGAAAGAACCAGACAAGGGATTGAATTGATGATCGCAGGGACTCATTGAATGACATTGCTTTCTCTTCTGTTTCAAGCAGGTACCTGTAGCGGCTGTTGCCTCTTGTACTACGGAGATCTCCGGACTGAATCAAAGTCTGGAGCGGGCCATAGAAGAACTTGGCCAATTGAAAACGCGGTTGAGGGATAAACAAGGTATGCACAAGCATTGCACGCATTTATTGTGAAATAAATGTTCAGTATGAAATAAGCCGCATAATTTGTGCTAGGGGTTATGACCGAAGTCGAGGCCCTCAAAAGGGTCATTGCCGAGGCCGAGAAAAAGGCGGCCACAGAGTGGACTCTTCGTGAGAAACACGAGGCCAGAGTTATTAAAGCTGAGCAGGAGCTGCAAGAGGCCGTAGGTAAATGCGAGACCTTGGAGCAGAGTTTAATGGAGAAAGAGTCTGAACTCACCAAGGCGCGTCAAGCCACGAGCGATGCCCGAGGGGAAACCCAAAGCGGCCTGCAGGGGATCCGAGAGGCGAGAAAGATCACGGTGGGTAAGGCTTTTCCCATGTAAAGAAAGTATTTGAAGGGAAAACTATGTTTCTGATTTTGAATCCGGATTTCGCAGGTGTATTTGCCGAGCTACCTTGCAGCATATCAGATGCTGCCCAATTCTACCGAGCCGAAGAAAGGAACACCGTAGATAAGCTCTTCTGGTCACAGTATTTGGCGCCGAATTATCTGGTGCCTTTTACCAATCAACTGAAACAGTTGATCGAACTGCATAAGGCGGTCGAACTAGCCATGAAAGATATGGTTATCCGGCTATGGCCTGCCGAGCCGATTCCAAGCAGCTACTTCGGGCTCGTGAGGCGGCTTGTAAGTGCTTGCCCTCGACTTGACGTCATTAAGCAGTCGGTCTGTATAGAAGGAGCGCGAATGGCCTTCGCCCGCGCAAAGGTGCACTGGGGGAAGATGGATGCCGAAAAGCTGATGACGGGAGGACCGCCAGAGGGGAAGGAGCACCGCAAGCCCGAATTATATTATGAGAGTGTCCTGAAAGGATCCTACCTTGCAACGGGGCTATGCACCAAGGACATTATATTTCCATGAATACCAATCATGTTGTCCTTTGTAATGTTTGAACAAGGTCATTTATTTGTCGCCTGTTATATAAAAGTTTACCCTCCTGTGCGGCCGTTTTTATATTAAACCTGAGAGTTGTCTAGTCGTCGGCTTCTGCCCCCACATAAAAAGTACGGGGGTGTTCGGGATAAACCTGAGCACTCCTTATCCCAGTTTTGGGTCCTTCGAAGGAGGTGCTCAGCACAACGAACCAGGCAATCGGACTATAGGGCTTTATCACTCTCACTTAGCCATAGGAGCTTTAGTATGGTCGGCGCAGCCCCTTGTGTCCGGAAGACCGTACTAGGGGCTCTATAAGCGCCTGATCAGAGAAAAAACCGATACATCGCACGCTGCATTGGTTATGGCATTATGCGGGAGAAATCCTTAAAGATTTTGTAACCGCTCGAATAGCTGACCAGATCTCGCCGTATCATGACAGTCAGTCTTCGGCTTTCTCTACTGAGGTGCTCATCCGGAAGAACTGGGACACAATCGCAGTAGTTCTCCCAGTGCTACCTTAGCCGATATAGCGGAACGTAAGGTACCAAAACATGGGAGCCGGGCAAACCCAACTATTGACCCAAGACATGATTCGGAGCTGATGCATATAATTCTATAGGTTCGGGGTGCCAAACTTCCATGAAGGTGTTCGGACTTTTATTGCCGTGTTACTAGAAAAAACAAGCCCCTGGCACATTTAAGGCATATCGCTGTGTACGGATGCCACTTGACAAAATGATTTCGATAAGAAATAATCAGCAGGTAAACGTCATATAAATCCACATGTTGTATTTGAATAATACGTCTATGCGTATGGGTACAAGTAATGTGATAAAAAAGGGGTTGTGATAGCTGAACCTGCTATGACCAGGGGGAAGAGGTTGAGTGTGGTTCAGTAATATAGCCGGACGGTCACTGCGGGGAATGTCTAAGGATTCCCTAACGCGTTCAAGCTGCCTCCGTGTAGTCCGTCCTGGTCGGTGCAAAGGTGAACCTGCGAAGGAAAAATAAGAAATGTTTACGTGCCGGAGGGCGGTTGAACCGCTGAGTTCGGCCAGTCATGGCCTTCGCCGGAGTGTTTAGTTGAGCTCTGGACGAGCCGAGGTATCCTTCCGCAAAGTAGTTCAAAGCCCCTTGATGGTGTCCGGGAGCCTGGACGTCGACTCAAGGTTCGGCTGCAAGGTGTTGCTCGTTGTTTCTGCTGCTAAGGCAGTGGTGTATTTGTTGGTGCCGAAGGAAGGTTCGGCCTTGCCATGAACCGTGATGACACCGCGTCGACCGGGCATCTTGAGCTTACGGTAGGCATAATGTGGCACCGCGTTGAATCGAGCGAACGTGGTTCGTCCGAGTAGTGCTTGATAATCACTGCGGAAAGGGGCGATTTCGAAGATTAACTCTTCGATACGGTAATTTTCTGGTGATCCGAAGATTACCTCAAGGGCAATGGAGCCTGTACAGCTAACCTCCATACCTGGTATGATGCCTCTAAAAGGGGCTTTAGTGGGTTTGATCGCCAAATGATCGATGCCCATCTTGCGCATTGTGTCCTGGTAAAGCAGATTTAAACTTCTACCTCCGTCCATAAGGACTCGAGTGAGGTGGAACCCGTCTACTATTGGGTCGAGGATTAGTGCGGCTGGATTGCCCTGATTGGCATTAACCGAACGATCTGTGCGGTTGAAGGTGACCGGCCCTAGTTTATATTGTGGGACCGCTAGTTCCATTGAGTCGCTATCCCTAAGGGTGCATATCTGGTCCGAGTTGGCAATTTGGGTGGTATTTACCACATTCACCGATTGAATATGGGGGGGGGCATTTCTTTTGCCCTCCTGTGTTCGGTAATCTGGGCTCTTCGTCGCTATCGCCGCTTTGAGACCCCTCTTCGTCTTTGGCGCCTGCCTTGCCGGCTTGTTTGAAGACCCAGCATTCTCTGTTGGTATGGGTGGCTGGCGTTTCTGGGGTGCCATGAATTTGGCATTGGCGATCGAGTATGTGGTCCATACTGGATGGACCCGGATTTTTGTTTTTGGGTGGCCCTTTCCGCTGACCGGACTTTGAGCCCCTGAACCCGGCATTAACTGCCGTATTTTCGGCGTTTTCACCATATTTGCGGCGCTTGTGTTTGTTGCATCGTGGTTTGTCGTTGCTATCCCTGGCTTCTGATATGCCAGGTTTGCTTGTTGTATTGGTACTACGAGCCAACCAGCTATCTTCGCCCGCACAAAAGCGGGTCATAAGTGTCGTGAGGGCTGCCATGGATTTTGGCTTCTCTTGGCCGAGGTGCCGGGCGAGCCATTCGTCATGGATATTATGCTTAAATGCCGCTAAGGCCTCTGCATCCGGACAGTCGACAATTTGGTTCTTCTTGGTTAGGAACCGGGTCCAGAATTTCCTGGCCGATTCCCCTGGCTACTGAGTTATATGACTTAAATCGTCAGCGTCTGGCGATCACACATAAGTGCCCTGGAAATTGTCCAGGAATGCCTCTGCCAGGTTCTCCCAACTTCCGATGGAGTTTGCTGGCAAGCTATAGAGCCAATGATGAGCCGACCCTTTGAGTTTTAGCGGGAGATACTTGATGGCATGTAGGTCATCCCCGCGGGCCATGTGAATATGGAGGAAGAAGTCTTCTATCCATACCGCAGGGTTTGTAGTGCCATCATATGATTCAATGTTTACGGGTTTAAACCCTTCTGGGAATTCGTGATCCATTACTTCATCAGTGAAGCATGAGGGGTGTGTGGCGCCTTTCTGCCGGGCTATATCACGACGCGGTTCATATGAGTCTTGTCTGCCATGTTCGGCTCAGTCGGATTTGCTTTTAGTGTATACGGCGTGATGATCATCGTCGCGTGTTGGTGTGCGCCCCCGTAATCCATAGATCGATCTTGCATGTTTTGCCTTGTTTTCCAATATGTCTCATAGGCCCCGCGTGTTGCCCTGGGCCTTGGCATTTTTGTTTGATTGGCGGCGGGGTGCAGGCTGGACTTCGGGCTGAAATGCCTCTCTGTCTCGGCCACGAGGTGGCCCGTCAGCCGCATCATACGCTGGTGATGTAGGTTTCAATGCTTCCTCCACGAGGTGAGGTAGCAACCTGCGCTTTGGGTAACTCTTGGAGGGGCGCTCGAGTTCGTATTCCTCGGCCGCAAGGACTTCGGTCCATCTGTCTGCTAGCAAATCTTGATCAGCTTGAAGCTGTTGTGGCCATAAGCCGGCACTTGAAGCGCTCCTGCTCGACGGGATCTTCAGGCACGATAAATTATTTGTCGCCGAGGCTCACCTCGTCTTCGGAGAGAGGCATGTAATTGTCCTCCTCCGATTCTCCATCTGATGCCCGCTCTGGAGGGCTAGCTTGTTCACCCTCCTGCTCTGAATTGTGCTGGAGGGGATTGTTGTCATCTTCGGCACTATCCGGAGTGTTATTATCTCTTGTGCCGGTATCACTACTTTTGCTATGGCGGTACTTAGAGCGACGCCGCTGACATCGGCGCTTGGGTTGCTTCTTGGAGGGGTCATCCTCCGCTGTCTCGTCGCCATTGCCTTCTTTGGGGGTGTCCACCATGTATATATCATATGATGAGGTGGCGGTCCAGCGCCCTGTGGGCGGTGGTTCCTGTTCGTCTGCTGCATCATCGTCCATACCGTTGATGTCTTCGGAGTCGAAGTCGAGCATGTCGGTTAAATCGTCGACAGTGGCTACTAAGTGGGTGGTGGGTGGGGAGCGAATTTCTACGTCGTCCGCATCCCATTCTAGCCGGACATAGTTCGGCCAAGGTTCTCCTAACAAGGAGAGAGACCATAATGAATTTAGCACGTCGCCAAAAGGTGAGTGCTGAAAGATATCCGCGGAGGTGAACTCCATGATCGGCGCCCAATCGGATTCGATAGGCATGGACGTAGGCGGCTCGGAGTCCGGGGCCGGAGATGAATCCAGTGGTTCGGCAACATGGCTCTCGTAAGGGGTGAAGTCAGTATTCGGCTCTATCGCCACTAAGAGTGCGGCCTCCATGGCGGGGTCTATCCACCCGTGCTCGGATGGCGCGATTTGCTCCGGATTGAAGGCCGGAGTAGTTGCAGGTGTGATCTCCCGAACACTGTCCGATGGCAGAGCTAAATCATGCTCGTCGTGATCGTGCGACGTACCTGACATGGGCTCAAATCCATCAAAGATCAAGTCTCCGCGGATGTCGGCAGTGTAGTTTAAGTTTCCGAACCTGACCTGATGGCCAGGGGCGTAGCTCTCGATCTTCTCCAGATGGCCAAGCGAGTTAGCCCGCAGTGCGAAGCCGCCGAATATGAAGATCTGTCCAGGGAGGAAAACCTCGCCCTGGACTGCATCGTTACCGATGATCGAAGGAGCCATCAAGCCTCACGGTGACGGCACAGTGGAACTCTCAATGAAAGCACCAATGTCGGTGTCAAAACCGGCGGATCTCGGGTAGGGGTTCCTGAACTGTGCGTCTAAGGCGGATGGTAACAGGAGGCGGGGGGCATGATGTTTACCCAGGTTTGGGCCCTCTCGATGGAGGTAATACCCTACTTCCTGCTTGATTGATCTTGATGATATGAGTATTACAAGAGTTGATCTACCACGAGATCGTAGAGGCTAAACCCTAGAAGCTAGCCTATGATATGATTTTCGTTGTCCTACGGACTAAACCCTCCGGTTTATATAGACACCGGAGGGGGCTAGGGTTACACAGAGTCGGTTACAAGGAAGGAGATCCACATATCCGTATTGCCAAGCTTGCTTTCCACTCCAAGTAGAGTCCCATCCGGACACGGGACGAAGTCTTCAATCTTGTATCTTCATAGTCCAACAATCCGGCCAAAGGATGTAGTCCGGCTGTCCGGAGACCCCCTAATCTAGGACTCCCTCACCTGGACTAAGGAGTCCTCGGGTGTCCGACCTGTTATCCATGGGCCAGACTGATGGGCTGTGAAGACTTGAAGACTGAAGACTATACTTGTGTCCGGATTGGACTCTCCTTGGCATGGAAGGCAAGCTTGGCAACCGATTATGAAGATTCCTTCTTATGTAACCGACTCTATGTAAACCCTAGATCCCCCCGGTGTCTATATAAACTGGAGGGGTTAGTCTGGAAAGGATATATTCATTACCATAGTCATACAGGTTAGACTTCTAGGGTTTAGCCATTACGATCTCGTGGTAGATCAACTCTTATAACACTCATATTCATGAAGATCAATCAAGCAGGACGTAGGGTATTACCTCCATAGAGAGGGCCCGAACCTGGGTAAACATCGTGTCCCCCGTCTCCTATTACCATCGATCCTAGACGCACAATTCGGGACCCCCTACCCGAGATATGCCGGTTTTGACACCGACAAGCACATGTCAATATATTTTTAAGTTTGGTATGCCAAGCCCACCAAACCCCCTTTTCATGCAAATCATCCCCAGGTTAGCTGAGTGGAGTTTTTTATGCCCCTTAAAGTAATTCCATAAGAAGTGAGCCATTTTGGTATTAACTAAATCTGAAGTCCACTTAGAGAATTTCAAAAAGGATAGCAGATATATAGGGATGCTAGGTAAACAAGCTTTGATGGGGATCATTCCCCCTGTAAGAGAGAAGTTTTCCCCTCCACCCAACTATTCTATTCTAGACCTTACCAATTAGAATTGGACATCCACTCTCCTAAACATATCATAATTAAGTGGGATAGCTTGGTATTTAATGGGAAAATTTCCAACATGGCAACCAGAAACACTAGAAAAAAGGGATGTATTCCTCATGATTCGTACCAATTAGCACTATTTCACTTTTGGAATAATTGATTCTCATGACAGATACCTTCTCAAAATAGGGCAAGACCCATTTTATGTTTCCACTGTAGCTAGATTATTTTCAAGAAATATTATGGTGTTATCTCCATATTGTAGGCACAGACACAAGAGGGGTCATATAGAGGGACACTGGCACATGACCAACTCAGAAATGTAGCTTTGCTAAGCATCTTGGTCAAAACATCTACCACTAAGTTAAACAAAAATAGAGAGAGGGGGTCCCTTTGTCTCGGTTCTTTGCCAGTCATAAAAAACTGGTCGAAATGAAAATTTGGCTTGACAACCACACACCCTCCATGAGTAATATCTAGTGGATCCATATAATCCATGTGGGGATAATAGCCCTTTTTCATATTAGATCAACAAAAAATTCTAGGTTTCCCTTTCAAAACTTTTCTCATAGTCAAAATTGAAAACTAAACTAGTTCGATGACTACAATGAATAGAGTGTCGCACCTCATGAGTAGTCGCTACACTCATAATGATATACCTACGTTTAAAGAAAGTAGTTTGGTTACCAGCTATCAGTCTATGAAGAATAAGAGCAAGCTTATTATTCGAAACCTTAGTAAAGATCTTAAAGATGTAGTTAAGCGGACTAATAGGTCAAAACTTCTTCATATTAACAACATATACCTATTTTGGGATCAGAGTAATGAAAAGTAATTGAGCCCATAGATGTCCATTTTTCCTTTATGGAAGTCTGAGAAAAGCAAATAATGTCAGTTCTAATTGAATCCCAAAAGTGATGGTAAAAAAAAAGGACAGACCATCAAGTCCAGGAGTTCCATCAGTATAGGAGTAAAAGCAGCCTTTTTGACTTGTTGTTCTGATAAAGCAGCCCGAAGGAGAACATTTTCTTCTTGAGACACTTTCTCTTTCATTACCGAGGAAATCATGGTTAAGATCAAAACTATTTCTTTTTAAACGTAGAATAAAACTTATGGAAGACTTAGCCACATATGACATATCAATTGTGTTTGTCACTGCTATAATATGGCACTCTGGTTGGTGAATAGAAGTTCTCCTCCTCCTTTCATTAGCTACAACATTAAAAATATGATGTATTCCTATCTCCTTTTACGTCTCTATCCCTAGATATATGTTTTTTTAACTTCTTACTTGAGCCAAATCCTTTGTATTTTTACATGGAATTGTTTAAGTCTAGCTTATTCTCTAGTAGAGTTCAGCGGTTTTGTATTTGACCTCAAATTTATCATGCTCTTCCATCAAACATTTCTTAAGTTTCGTAATATCAACCTGTATGTTTTCACTCCATGCTTTAGTGACCTTCCTAATTTTTTGTAAGTTTGGCCTACCATATATCATGTTCATTCCAATTTTTGTCAATCAGAGGTTTAAAATCCACCCTCAATAGCCACCATTTCTCAAATATATAGGTATCAGGTCTAGGATTAGTTCAAACTCTAGAATCCCAAATGATAGGAGTGGGATCAGTACCAATCTTAGGTAGAGGTATGGATGAAGACAAGGGGAAAATTCCATCTAATTCAGTATTACAAAAGAGCATATCCATAGTAGACACAATCAAGTCACTCTGATTATTAGCCCAAGTGTATTGTCTATTAGACATTTTAATATCTAGCAGGCTCCAAATTTCAACCCAACAGTTAAACGTGTCACACCACTTGCGATCCACCACACCACTACTATTGTCCTTCTAGCACAAGAGCATGAAGTTTGCAAATAAACTCTTCTTTGCCCCCATCATATGGAGAGCCATAAAATGTAATAATTCTAATATTGATATATATTTTATTATATATTCATGCTACTTTTAAATCATTATTGCATAATTTTTTTCACAATTTTATATCAACCAGTGTGCGTTGTTGTTTTCTGCATGTTTTTGTACTTTATATAAAAACACCACAGACATAGGAACAAATTAAAACAAATTAATATGTCGCGGGAATCTAGATCAAGACAAAGCTAGAGGCATTTGGGGTCACTAGGGGGAGCTCCCTGGTCCCTAGCTAGCAGCCTGGGGCTAGGGTATGAGGAGGGGGCGCGTAGCCCCCATGGAACTCCTTTTCACTTGAACACAAATGCCTTTATAAACTCATAAACCATAAATTATTTATCGAGGATATTTTACATCGATGCCACCTCCTATTCCATGATGATCCAATCTGGAGGACTTTTTCTGTACACTATAGGAGGGGGAAATCATCGTTGGAGCTATCCTCATCAACCTTGTTTGTCATCATGTCCATGTGTAAGTAGTCCTCCTTGGACTATGAGTCCATAACACTAGCTAGATGTCATCATCTCTTCTTTGTTCTTCAATGGAATGATCACATCGGAAGTCTAACATGATTGTAATCCATCTGATATTATAAATGGTGGCTTTGTTATTGTTTAATTAACTGTCACTTTATGACCAGATTTATATTTGGTTTATTTTGAATTCATACGAGTTCGTTTTGCATGATATGGACATATATGCTCTCTGATTTATTACTCTTTGCATTGGCCATTTTGACATGAATGATCTACAAGAGGGAGTTGTATATGCCAGCTGGGTTTAAATTTGCAAGTAGCCTATCTAAGTGACAGAAAGATAAAAAGACGTTCACTATGTTATTGTCACTAATGGTAAAAACATAGTTGCATATAGTTGCCTCGATGAAGAGCTGGAGATAAAAATTAATATATTATCAATATTATACCAATTTGTTTAATGCAGTATCCTGTTTTTTACTTAATAATTAGGAATATCATAGCAAGCGACCATCATGCCGGCAGAGGAGGGAAAGTTTGAGGAGATTGCCAGTTTTCTACTTCTATTGAGTAGGGAAAGTGGGTTTGAAGAGGATCTCCTTGAACTTTTGAGGGATTATAGGTGGGGGAAGGCTAGGTACGGCTTAATTCTCTAACGATATTTTTGAAGGATTAAAGAATTTTAGGGGAAGGTATGGAGATGCTCTTAGAAATCACCTATTGGGCGAGCTAAAGTGGGTTAGAGAGTTTGCGTGTTTTCTTGGGGATGTGATTTTATTTTGTTTTTTTATATCAGATTTTGTTTGACGGATGTAGTTGTCCATGTGCTACATCAGTTTCTGTCCTATTTTTGATGTATTTCTCTGGTTGTCTCCCCTTTTCTACCTTTGCCTTTTATTTTCCTTTTCTATTTTTATGTTGTCCTTTTTTATAATATAAGCATGTTTTAATGAATACGCAAACATTTTGTAAAGTATGTGATCAGTTTTAACTTTTAAAATTACATTATTATACTAGAAAATAGGGTAGCACTTTTTGAAAATTATGTGAACATTTTATTAATTACATGTGTTACAAAAAATATCAACATTTCTTTAAATTACACAAATATAGTTTAATATGTGAATACAGTTTTGACATCAAGTGCATGATTTTTAAAAATAGGAAACATTTTTCTAGCTGCATGTTATGTGTAACACTAAACACTTTTTAAAACATAAACATTTTCTTATCATTAACCAGGTTATATAAGTAAATAGAATAAATATTTGATTTGAGATCTTTAAAAAAGACAAAAACAAACAACCATACATGTTGATTGCCTACCCCAATTAGACCCACATAATCTTTTTAGGGGATCGAAATAGAGTTGTGTGGGTACATAACGAATACCTACTACGCCCCTATAACTCGCCTTAGGCGGGTTTAACTTCTGACTCGCTGGAGGGGCCCAGCAAGGTGGGCCTGCCCACGCGCTTGGGTGGCCACAACCTGTTTTTCTGTTCTTTTACGTTTTCTATTTTCGTTTTTGCTTTATTTTTGTACTTTTGTTTATACTTCAAAATATTCTAAATATATATATTCCAAAAATAATATATATATTTTTTGTGGAAAATACTGAATAAGTATTTAAAAATGTTGAACAAGTATTTGAAAAATGTTAATCAAGCATTCAAAAAATGTTGAACAAGTATTTGAAAAAATGTTGAATAAGTATTTGAAAAATGTTGAACAATTATTCGGAAAATATTGAACAAATATTCTAAAAATGTTGAAAAAGTTTGAAAAAAATGTTGAACAAGTATTTAAAAGTATATTAAGTATGCATTTGTAAAATGTTGAAAAACTATTTGATAAATGTTAATCAAGCTTTTGGAAAATGTTGAACATGTATAGAATAATTGTTGATTATGTATTAAAAATGATGAATTTTTATCATGTATATAGAAATGGTAATCAGGAATTAAGACAAATGTTAAAAAAGTATCTAATAAATGTTAAAGAAGCATTTGGGAAATTTAAAATGTGTATAGAAAAAATTTTGATCATGTATTAAAAAATGATGAAAAAAATTGATCATGTATTTAAAATGTTATGCAAGCATTTGAACAAATGTTGAACAATTGTTTGAATAATGTTAATCAAGCATTTGAAAAATGCTAAATGTATATAGAAAAAATGTTGACATGTATTTAAACAAATATTGAATCTTGTTATTTGAAAACTGTTAGTAAAGCATTTGAGAAAAGCTATAAAAGTGTGTATTGAAAAAAAGTTGTCCAAGTATTCAAAAAAAATAGTCTTGTATTTCAAAAATATTACTCAAGCATTTAGAAAATGTTTAAAATGTGTATTAGAAAAAATGTTGACCATGTATTAAAAAATGGTAAATTTGTATTGGTTAAATGTTAGACATGTATTAGAAAAATGTTGTTGACATATACGAAAATGTAGAATGTAACCAAAAGAAACAATGAAAAATCAAAAGAAAAATAGAAAAATTAAGAAGAAATAAGAAAACCAAAAGAAACTAAGAAGACAAAAAAGGAAAAAAAAACTGATGAAAAACAAGAAAGATAGAACCAAGACGGAAGAAAAAAGAAAAGAAAAGGGAAAAACCCAGTGAAAAGCAAGAAAGTAATAAAGGAAACCTAAAGAAGACACAAGAGGTCGTTTCATCTTGTTACTGTACAGTTCGACACAAGAGGTCGTTTCATCTTGCTTAACGCGATATATAGTCGTCGCACACCTACTAGGCTACTTCCACCAGCACTAGTCCTAACTGGACCGACTCTCTCCTTCATCGTGTTTTCAAACCTTTTAGAAGGTTCATCCTAGTTTCTGTTGTTTCTGCTTCTATTGTTGTTGCTTTTATTCAATTTTGTTTGTTTTTTGTCTTTCCTTTATGTTTTAGAAATCATTCTTTTACAAAACTTGTGATTTTTAGTTGAAATTTTCAAGTATTTTTCAGATTGCCTGATTTTTTCCAAATTCAAGAACATGCTTTTAATTCATTATCTTTGTATTTGCAAATAATTTTTCAAATCTATGAACGTTATTTTAAATTCATGAATTTTCCTTTGGCTCCTCTCCCCAAAAAGCTTAGGGTTCCTTTGTCTCCCGCCATGACCGCCGCCGGTTTGCCTCATCTTCGGTGGCCTTAGGGCCATGAAGACGCGGTGGATCCTTTTCTTATATCCTTTTTGAGATTTATTAGGGTTTGTGTCCTACACGGGATGACGAGACGGCATCGGCTTCCTAAAGATGGAACAAGGTTCTCACTGTCTAGTCCCCTTCCGGTAGTGTGTCTACCATCGTCTGTAGGTGTGTGGAGGCTCCCTAAAGACGGCATCAGTAGTGTCCTACACTGGTCATATTTCTTCTATGTTCGTGTGTCTTCAACTTGGATCCTTCTGATCTACCATACTTTTTAGCGGCGGCGATTGTTGTTCTGGTGCGCTGGTCCTACGGGCCTTAACACGACGACTTTCCGACTGTCTACTACAATAAGTTTTGCCCAGCTCCGACGATGGAGGGGCGACGACAGCGACGCGCCTTCGGCTTGCTTCAGTGCTTATGGTCGTCGCTAGATGATCTACGGATCTGAATGTAATTTTTATTATTTCTGGTGTTCATTGTACTGTCATGATTGAAGATGAATAGATTAGAAGTTTTCTAAAAAAAATAGTGATTTTTTCAAATGAATGTAGATTTTCAAATTTTGTATATTTTTAATAAAAATTCAAATATTTTTAAAATCTATGACAAATTGATGGTGTGTTCTTTCAATAGAAAATGATGTCTTTTTTGACATCAAAATACTCTTTATTACAAGGTGATTACCATATTATGTTTTACAAGAGTATCAACAATCTCTACGAGTGAATCTTTTATCCACCCCACACACACCTTACTTCTAGCTAGTTTGGTTAAATCATGGGCAGCAAAATTAGTCTCTTTAGGAGCATGCTCAAAAACGATATGAGAGGAATCACACGCAAGATGGTATATATCATTAAAAACTGTCGTTGATAGACCGAAAGAGCGATCTTCATTCTTCATTGTCTCTATCACCTCGACGTTGTCGAGGTTTACCTCTATGCGGTTATACCTGACTATAGGTGCCAAATTGAAACCAAACCGTAATGCCAGTGCCTCGGCCATAAGCGCATCTCTGCACCAATTGATTTCCTCGTTTGCTACCATGAACTATCTACCATTCAAGTCTCTGATGACAGAGCCATACGAGCCCTTGAGTAAGTATGGGTCAAAGAACACATCCATGTTTAGCTGCACATAGTTGCTCCTTAGTCTTTTCCAGCCATGTCGCTTGATCATCGTCTTTGCATCACTCGTCATACTATAGTTAGAAACCAAAGTTCTGAATGTCGTTGCTATGAACTTAGGTTCCTGGACATTTTCATTATGCACTAACTTTCTCTTCTCCCACCATAAATACAAGGAACCAATAGCAAATGTTTTCGTTGAATTTCTCGAACCAAGGACCGCACATTTTTCAGCTGGTTGCAACAATAAATACTCTAGCACAACTTCTCCCGCCAGTAACCATCGTACCTCTTTAGCTTTTGCACAAGTGAATAACATGTGCTTGGTATCCCCCGCTCCTATACCGGACGTAGGACATTGTCTGCTAAATTTATATGTCAGTTAATCAAAGTCATCCGACATGGTAGCGATCCTAACAAAGTTCACCAGAGGAAAAAATTTAACCTTCGTAGGACAACTTAAACTCCAGATCGTCCCCCATATTGGTGAATTTCATGGTCTGACTGTATTTTCTCCTGATATTTTATGTCCATATTGGTTTTTCCACTTTGCAGAGTATGTCGATCTCACTGAGAATCTCCCATTTTTGCGCAAGTTCTATGCTACGAAGTCCGACATAACCAATTCAGGCAACATAATTGCAAGGATCCGCGCCACTGAGAAACCAACTCTTCATCCCAAAGACCCATAACATGGTCAATGAAATCACTTACTTTTGATAGTAAATTGCCTTCACGAGGCATGATCACTTTCCTGGTAGGCGAGTTAGGGATCCATTCATCATCCCAAACATTGATTCAACTACCATCACCGATCCTTCATATATGACCTCTTTTCAGTGTTTGCAGCCCCGATATAATACTTTGCCATGCGAAAGAGGCTCTCTTTTTAAGAGTTGCCTTCAAAATATCATAATCTGGATAATATTTGGCTTTTGAGAACATGGGAACAAAGGGAATCCGGATTATCAATTAATCTCCAAGCCTGTTTCGCAAGTAAGGCTAGGTTAAAACAATGAATATCTCTAAATCACATTCCACCTTCTTTCTTTGGCACGGATAACTTTCACCATGCAAACCAGTGCATTCTACTCCGATTGTCACTGTCACCCCACCAATAATGCGACATTGCGTCTGTATCTCCTTTACAAATCTGTTTTAGAATTTTGAAAACCGACATCGCATAAGATGGTATAGCCTATACAATTTTGAGTAGCGCTTCCTTTTCTCATGTTGAAAGTTGCCTTTCCTTCCATCCCATAATTCTTTTCATAACTCGAACTATAAAAAACTGGAAACAATATGTCCTATCTACACGCACAGTGGATGGTAATCTCAGATAAGTATTCGATAGTGTCTCGGTCATTATATTCAAACTGCTACATATTTGTTACTTCATCTCAACTCTAGTATTACGGCTAAAAACACACTTGCAAACCCTAGCTATTCTTGCTAAAGGACAACAAGTCTGTAGAGAAGCTTCCTCGTCAGATTATCAAGACCAGCAAACTCCAACAGGTAGCAGCCGTAGTCAAATGCCAAAAGAGAAACGACAACATGTCAAGAAAGGATAACCCTCGTATCATCCACATAGTTTCACGGAAAAACTCGCAAACCAACAGCCGGTGGCGGCGACAGCGGTCCAAACAGCTCGATCTACAACGACCTACTTGTCGCTGGCATGCGGGTCCCTCGATTAGGCGGTGACCAAGCTAGCGTGCCAAGCACGCTAGTGCGGGCTCAAACCAAACACACCCTTGATCTTCTTTTTTTTTTTTTTGAAACTAACACATCCTTGATCTGGTTAGCGTGCCAAGCTAGCTAGACACAAGATCGATCCAGCTCCTTGGGTGCTTGCTCCTCGTACGTGTACGTACGTATCTTCTCCAGAAGAAACAATCAAGTGCTACTGCTAGTTGTGCGTACGTGCTGGTCTCGGTGGAAAGAACACATAGTCCCAGAGATCGAGGGTTAGGATTCCACAAGCGTTCCGTCCTGGTGTAACTGATTGGAGAGGAAGCAAACAAATATTTTATGTTCTGTTGTATCAGACCCTCTTTTAACAATACGGTTTTTCTTATGACTCAAATAAGAAAAAAAAACCACGAAAACAAAGACTTCAACCTTTCAGTCTTCAAACCAATTTCTTCAAAGGTTGTATCAGTTTCATCACCAAATTCTTCACTTGAAAAATGGGTAAGGGCTAAATCGACATGCGAATATGTGCATTTTAGCAACTATTTGGTGCTAGATGCACCGAATAAGAGTGCCCGTAATCACTGTTTCACACATAGGACGTCGCATAGCATCCACCCCCACCGTGGGGCGCTCCTTGGGCTTGCCCAGTCCAAACCGCCTGTTCTTTTTTCATTAATTTCAATGTATTTTCTTTTGTTTTTTTATCATTTTATACCATCGTTTTTTGCTGTTTGGAAATATTCGGTTCGCTTTTCCTTTTCCTTTTACAATCTTTTTTTGTAAGTTTTTCTTTTCATGTGTTTCCCTTTTCCCTTTTTTCTCTTTTTAGAATCAACAATATGTTTTTAAAGTTCACGAATACTTCTCCAAAAGTCCATGATCATTTTAAACAATTTGTGAACATTTTATAAAAATGTATCATGAAACCTTTTTAAATTCATGAATATTTAAATTAATTTGGATTTTTGCAAAATACATGAATGTTTTTTTTAAGTTTTCTAATATCATGATTTTTCTAAAATTCATATTTGTCTTCATATTTCTTTGAGTCTGTTAGATACAAGACTTCACCGAAAAAGGCTTTCGCCCCGCTTTATAAATAAAGGAAACCGCCAAGAGCAAACATACATTGTCTAGTTCAGAGCACACACACCCACGCCACACAACACGAGGTCCAAAGGTACTACTGAGGGCACAACTCAACAATCCCAACACAACACACACAAGAAAACACAAGAGGCGCAGCCGGGGCCCGGGCCGTTGGGGCCGACAAACATCTAATCAGGCTCTGGAGGAGGCGGCGGGGGCGGCGGCGACAGGCGGACGGCCATCGATCGAAGGTCGGCGATGAAGGCGGAGATGGCGTCCTGGTCCCGAGGGCGACTAAGCGGCCGCCAAAGCTGCAAGTAACCAGACAGTTTGAAAAGAGCGTCAGTAGCCCGTCGAAGAGGAGTGCGCTGAATCACAAGTTTATTGCGAATGGTCCAGAGAGTCCACGCGATAGCCCCAATCTCAAGCCACCTAATGTGGCGAGTAGGCAGAGGGAAGGTCTGGAGTTCGGCGAAGAGGTCGGGGAAGTTGGTGTGGCACCAATCTCCACCCACAACCTCTCTAAAACAACTCCAAACGAACTGAGCAGACACGCACTCGAAGAAGATGTGGTTCGAATCTTCGGGAGTGCGACAAAGAGGGCAAAGTCTGGAACTGGGGCCATTGCGCTTGCAGACCTCGACCCCAGACGGGAGCCGCCCATGGATCCATTGCCACATGAAGATCCGGATCTTCAGGGGTAGACGAATGGGCCACACCGCCTGGAGGGGGCGGGCGGAGGAGGGGGCAATGGCCGCGTAGAGGGATTTGGTGGAGAATTGGCCCGAGGGCTCAAGGCGCTACCTGACCTCATCCGGGCCTGCATCGACCGCCGGCTCGTGGAGAGCGATGCAATCAAGAAGTTCCTGCCAAGCGACAGCTTCCGGAGGCCCAAATGGCCTCCGGAACGCGAGGCGCCCTAAGTCAATAAGCCCTAAGTCAATAAGGGCCCGTTCAATGAAGATCGTCGGGACGACAGCGATGGAGAAGAGGTCGGGGAAGCGAGCTGCAAAGGGGGTGTCTCCCGCCCAACGGTCGAACCAGAACATGGTCGCTGATCCCGACCCGACCGATATGGATGTCCCAATGCGGAGGACGGGAAGCAACTAGATGACTGATTGCCAGAACTGGGATCCACCAGACCGTTGGCAGAAAGCCAGAGGCTGGCCAAGCAGGTATTTATTCCTGATGATATCAAGCCAAAGCCCGCCATGCCCATGCGAGATGCGCCATAGCCAGCGGGAGAGGAGTGCGATATTCATGCGCTTGGAGCACATGATACCAAGGCTGCCTTGCTCCCGAGGCTTGCAAATGTCAGGTCAGCTAACCATATGATATTTCTGCTTGTTAAGGTCCCCATAAGGAAATATGCCCTAGAGGCAATAATAAAGTTATTATTTATTTCCTTATATCATGATAAATGTTTATTATTCGTGCTAGAATTGCATTAACCGGAAACATGATACATGTGTGAATACATAGACAAACAAAGTGTCACTAGTATGCCTCTACTAGACTAGCTCATTAATCAAAGATGGTTATGTTTCCTAACCATAGACATGAGTTGTCATTTAATTAACGGGATCACATCATTAGGAGAATGATGTGATTGACTTGACCCATTCCGTTAGCTTAGCACTTGATTGTTTAGTTTGTTGCTATTGCTTTCTTCATGACTTATACATGTTCCTATGACTATGAGATTATGCAACTCCTGTTTACCGGAGGAACACTTTGTGTGCTACCAAACATCACAACGTAACTGGGTGATTATAAAGGTGCTCTATAGGTGTCACCAAAGGTACTTGTTGGGTTGGCGTATTTCGAGATTAGGATTTGTCACTCCGATTGCCGGAGAGGTATCTCTGGGCCCACTTGGTAATACACATCACTTAAGCCTTGCAAGCATTGCAACTAATGAGTTTGTTGCGGGATGATGTATTACGGAACGAGTAAAGAGACTTGCCGGTAACGAGATTGAACTAGGTATTGAGATACCGACGATCGAATCTCGGGCAAGTAACATACCGATGACAAAGGGAACAACGTCTGTTGTTATGCGGTTTGACCGATAAAGATCTTCGTAGAATATGTAGGAGCCAATATGAGCATCCAGGTTCCGCTATTGGTTATTGACCGGAGACATGTCTCGGTCATGTCTACATAGTTCTCGAACCCGTAGGGTCTGCACGCTTAAAGTTCGATGACGGTTATATTATGAGTTTATGTGTTTTGATGTACCGAAGGTAGTTCGGAGTCCCGGATGTGATCACGGACAAGACGAGGAGTCTAGAAATGGTTGAGACATGAAGATTGATATATTGGACGACTATATTCAAACACTGGAATGGTTCCGGGGGTTATCGGATATATACCGGAGTACCGGGGGGTTACCGGAACCCCCCGGAGGTTAATGGGCTTCATGGGCCCAATTGGTGGAAGAGGAGAGGCGGCCAAGGGGCAGCCGCGCGCTCCTCCCCTCCCAAGTCCGAATTGGACTAGGAAGGGGGTGGCGCCCCCCTTTCCTTTCTCCCTCTTTCTCCTTCCCTCTCCTCTCCTACTCCAACATGGAAAGGGGGGAGTCCTACACCCGGTGGGAGTAGGACTTCTCATGGGGTGCGCCAAGGGTGGCCGGCCCCCTTCCCCTCCTCTACTCCTTTATATACGGGGAGGGAGGCACCCCGTAGAGACACAACAATGGATCTCTTGGATCTTTTAGCCGTGTGCGGTGCCCCCCTCCACCATAATCCACCTCGGTCATGATACGTCTCCAACGTATATATAATTTTTGATTGCTCCATGCTATATTATCTACTGTTTTGGACATTATTGGGCTTTATTATCCACTTTTATATTATTTTTGGGACTAACCTATTAACCGGAGGCCCAGCCCAGAATTTCTGTTTTTGCCTATTTTAGGGTTTCGAAGAAAAGGAATATCAAACAGAGTCCAAACGGAATGAAACCTTCGGGAACGTGATTTTCTCAACAAACAAGACCCAGGATACTTGGACCCTACGTCAAGAAACAAAGGAGGAGGCGACGAGGTAGGGGGCGCGCCTACCCCCCCCCCCAGGCGCGCCCTCCACCCTCGTGGGCCCCCTGTTGCTCCACCGACGTACTCCTTCCTCCTATATATACCTACGTACCCCCAAACGATCAGATACAGAGCCAAAACCCTAATTCCACCGCCGCAACTTTCTGTATCCACGAGGTCCTATCTTGGGGCCTGCTCCGGAGCTCCGCCGGAGGGGGCATCGATCACGGAGGGCTTCTACATCATCACCATAGCCCCTCCGATGAAGTGTGAGTAGTTTACCTCAGACTTTCGGGTCCATAGTTATTAGCTAGATGGCTTCTTCTATCTTTTTGGATCTCAATACAATGTTCTCCCCCTCTCTTGTGGAGATCTATTCGATGTAATCTTCTTTTGTGGTGTGTTTGTTGAGATCGATGAATTGTGGGTTTATGATCAAGTCTATCTATGAACAATATTTGAATCTTCTCTGAATTATTTTATGTATGATTGGTTATCTTTGCAAGTCTCTTCAAATTATCAGTTTGGTTTGGCCTACTAGATTGATCTTTCTTGCAATGGGAGAAGTGCTTAGCTTTGGGTTTAATCTTGCGGTGTCCTTTCCCAGTGACAGTAGGGGCAGCAAGGCACGTATTGTATTGTTGCCATTGAGGATAAGAAGATGGGGTTTTCATCATATTGCATGAGTTTACCCCTCTACATCATGTCATCTTGCTTAAGGCGTTACTCTGTTTTCAATAACTTAATACTCTAGATGCATGCTGGATAGCGGTCAATGAGTGGAGTAATAGTAGTAGATGCAGGCAGGAGTCGGTCTACTTGTCTCGGACGTGATGCCTATATACATGATCATACCTAGATATTCTCATAACTATGCTCAATTCTGTCAATTGCTCAACAGTTCACCCACTGTAGAATACTTATGCTCTTGAGAGAAGACACTAGTGAAACCTATGGCCCCCGGGTCTATCTTCATCATATTAATCTTCCAATACTTAGTAATTTCTTTTGCTTTTTACTTTGCTTTTATTTTACTTTGCATCTTTATCATAAAAATACCAAAAATATTATCTTATCATATCTATCATATCTCACTCTCGTAAGTGGCCGTGTAGGGATTGACAACCCCTTATCGGGTTGGTTGCGAGGATTTATTTGTTTTGTGCAGGTACGAGGGACTCGCGCGTAGCCTCCTACTGGATTGATACCTTGGTTCTCAAAAACTGAGGGAAATACTTACGCTACTTTGCTGCATCATCCCTTCCTCTTCGGGGAAAACCAACGCAGTGATCAAGAGGTAGCAAGAAGGATTTCTGGCGCCGTTGCCGGGGAGTCTACGCAAAAGTCAATATAGCAAGTACCCATCACAATCCTTTATCTCCCGCATTACATTATTTGCCATTTGCCTCTCATTTTCCTCTCCCCCACTTCACCCTTGCCGTTTTATTTGCCTTCTCTCTCCCTATCCTCCCTCTCTTTCTCTATTTGCCTATTTATGCCCTTTGCACCTTCTGCTGTTATGTCTGAAATTGGGAAAATTATTGTCGTTATGGACAATAATAATATCATGAAAAATTCTGATGCTCTGCTAAAGAACCACCCATCTTACATACAAAAAAATTCTGTGTTGGTAGTGGTAATATTATTGTAAAAAGAGTTATTCAAGATTTCTTTACTTGTGCCAGTGCTTTACCTTCTATGGGTAGTTCTATTCTTCACAGAACTAGTAGTCTTACGGACGCTATTGCCATGCTTGTAGTTGAACTTGAAAGACAATTCATGCACATGCATCCTTGCATACAAAGGATTTTCTTAGAATTTTCTAATATTGAGCATTCTTCTGTTAAGCGTGCCACTGCTATCTTTTTGGCTCATGAGTTTAGATTCATAATAAAAGAGGCCAAAGAAATCTTTGTGCATTATAGGGTGGACACTTGCCGTCCTCCCATAGAGGCTATCCTTTTTGATCAAGAAGAAATAATGTGTTTTCAATCTCTAGACTATGTTGCTTTCAATGAAAATCTTAGAAAAAGGGTTCCTTCCAATGTTTTAGTTGATAGAATTTCTGAACTTAATGATGATTTGGCCATTCGGAATAATGAACTAGGATATTCTCTTGAATATAGGCTCACAAAGTTCTGTCAAAAGAATGCTTATAATGATGAATTGGTTGTGCAATAGGAAGGACCAAAGGAGGAACCTATACCCCCCAAGGTTGATCTTGGGGACTTTTGTCCCATTAAATTTAGCCCTTTTGATTACTTTTGCTTGCCTCAAAGAAAACTTGCTGCCGAACATAGAGAATATGAAATGATTTTTAATGATCTATCTTACTATTATGGCAATACCTAGATCTATCCTTACTTTTTATGCCTAGCTAGGGGCGTTAAACGATAGCGCTTGTTGGGAGGCAACCCAATTTTATTTTTATTCCTTGCTCTTTGCTCCTGTTTAGTAATAAATAAATTATATAGCCTCTGTTTAGGTTGTGTTTTTTGTGTTTAATTAGTGTTTGTGCCAAGTAGAACCGTTGGGAAGACTTGGGGAAAGTCTTGTTAATCTTGCTGTAAAAAACAGAAACTTTAGCGCTCACGAGAACTGCTGCCATTTTTATTTGGAAAGTGCTATTTAGTTAATTCTTTTTGCAGATGATTAATAGATAAATTCCTCACGTCCAGAAATTTATTTTAGAATTTTTGGGTTCCAGATCTTTCTCTAGCTACAGATTACTACAGACTGTTCTGTTTTTGATAGATTCTGTTTTTCGTGTATTGTTTGCTTATTTTGATGAATTTATGGCTAGTAAAATAGTTTATAAACCATAGAAAAGTTGGAATACAGTAGGTTTAACACCAATATAAATAAATAATGAGTTCATTATAGTACCTTGAAGTGATCTTTTGTTTTCTTTCGCTAACGGAGCTCACGAGATTTTCTACTTTAAGTTTTGTGTTGTGAAGTTTTCAAGTTTTGGTTAAAGATTTGATGGATTATGGAACAAGGAGTGGAAAGAGCCTAAGCTTGGGGATTCCCATGACACCCCCAATATAATCTAAGGACACCTAAAAGCCAAAGCTTGGGGATGCCCCGGAAGGCATCCCCTCTTTTCGTCTACTTCTATCGGTAACTTTACTTGGAGCTATATTTTTATACACCACATGATATGTGTTTTTCTTGGAGCGTCTTGTATGATTTGAGTCTTTGATTTTTAGTTTACCACAATCATCCTTGCTGTACACACCTTTTGAGAGAGCCATACATGATTTGGAATTTGTTAGAATACTCTATATGCTTCACTTATATCTTTTGAGCTATATAGTTTTGCTCTAGTGCTTCACTTATATCTTTTAGAGCATGGTGGTGGATTTGTTTTATAGAAACTATTGGTCTCTCATGCTTCACTTAGATTATTTTGAGAGTCTTAAATAGCATGGTAATTTTCTTAAATAACCCTAATATGCTAGGTATTCAAGATTAGTAAAAAAATTCCTATGAGTGTTTTGAATACTAAGAAAAGTTTGATGCATGACGATTGTTTTGAGATATGGAGGTAATAATATCAAAGTTGTGCTAGTTGAGTAGTTGTAAATTTGAGAAGTGCTTGTGTTGAAGTTTGGAAGTCCCGTAGCATGCACGTATGGTAAATTTTATGTAACAAATTTGAAACATGAGGTGTTATTTGATTGTATTCCTTATGAGTGGCGGTCGGGGACGAGCGATGGTCTTTTCCTACCAATCTATCCCCCTAGGATCATGCGCGTAGTGCTTTGGTTTTTGATGACTTGTAGATTTTTGCAATAAGTATGCGAGTTCTTTATGACTAATGTTGAGTCCATGGATTATACGCACTCTCACCCTTCCATCATTGCTAGCCTCTTCGGTACCATGCATTGCCCTTTCTCACATTGAGAGTTGGTGCAAACCTCGCCAGTGCATCCAAACCCCATGATATCATACGCTCTTTCACACATAAACCTCCTTATATCTTCCTCAAAATAGCCACCATACCTACCTATTATGGCATTTCCATAGCCATTCCGAGATATATTGCCATGCAACTCTCCACCATTCCATTTATCATGACACATTCATCATTGTCATATTGCTTAGCATGATCATGTAGTTGACATAGTATTTGTGGCAAAGCCACCGTTCATAATTCTTTCATACATGTCACTCTTGATTCATTGCATATCCCGGCACACCGCCGGAGGCATTCATATAGAGTCATCTTTTGTTCTAGCATCGAGTTGTAAACATTGAGTTGTAAATAAATAAAAGTGTGATGATCATCATTTTCTAGAGCATTGTCCCAAGTGAGGAAAAAAAGAGAAGAGAAAGGCCCAAATAAAAAAATGAGAGAAAAAGAGAGAAGGGACAATGTTACTATCCTTTGCCACACTTGTGCTTCAAAGTAGCACCATGATCTTCATGATAGAGAATCTCTTGTTTTGTCACTTTCATATACTAGTGGGAAATTTTCATTATAGAACTTGGCTTGTATATTCCAACAATGGGCCTCCTCAAGTGCCCTAGGTCTTCGTGAGCAAGAAATTTGGATGCACACCCACTTAGTTTCTTTTGTTGAGCTTTCATACATTTATAGCTCTAGTGCATCCGCTGCATGGAAATCCCTACTCCTTGCATTAACATCAATCGGTGGGCATCTCCATAGCCCATTGATTAGCCTCGTTGATGTGAGACCTTCTCCTTTTTTGTCTTCTCCACATAACCCACATCATCATATTCTATTCCACCCACAGTGCTATGTCCATGGCTCGCGCTCATATATTGCGTGAAAGTTTATAGGTTTGAGATTGCTAAGGTATGAAACAATTGCTTGGATTGTCATCGGGGTTGTGCATGATGAGAGCATTCTTGTGTGACGAAAATGGAGCATGACTAAACTATATGATTTTGTAGGGATGAACTTTCTTTGGCCATGTTATTTTGAGAAGACATAATTGCTTAGTTAGTATGCTTGAAGTATTATTATTTTTATGTCAATATGAACTTTTATCTTGAACCTTTCGGATCTGAATATTCATACCACAATTAAGAAGAATTACATTAAAATTATGCCAAGTAGCACCCCGCATCAAAAATTCTGTTTTTTTTATCATTTACCTACTCGAGGACGAGCAGGAATTAAGCTTGGGGATGTTTGATACGTCTCCAACGTATCTATAATTTTTGATTGCTCCATGCTATATTATCTACTATTTTGAACATTATTGAGCTTTATTATCCACTTTTACATTATTTTTGGGACTAACCTATTAACCGGAGGACCAGCCCAGAATTGTTGTTTTTTGCCTATTTTCGGGTTTCGAAGAAAAGGAATATCAAACGGAGTCCAAACGGAATGAAACCTTCGGGAACGTGATTTTCTCAACGAACAAGACCCATGAGACTTGGACCCTACGTCAAGAAACAAAGGAGGAGGCCACGAAGTAGGGGGCGCGCCTACCCCCCTAGGCGCGCCCTCCACCCTCGTGGGCCCTCTATTGCTCCACCGACGTACTCCTTCCTCCTATATATACCTACATACCCCAAACGATCAGATACGGAGCCAAAACCCTAATTCCACCACCGCAACTTTCTGTATCCATGAGATCCCATCTTGGGGCCTGTTCCGGAGCTGCGCCGGAGGGGGCATCGATCACGGAGGGCTTCTACATCATCACCATAGCCCCTCCGATGAAGTGTTAGTAGTTTACCTCAGACCTTCGGGTCCATAGTTATTAGCTAGATGGCTTCTTCTCTCTTTTTGGATCTCAATACAATATTCTCCCCCTCTCTTGTGGAGATCTATTTGATGTAATCTTCTTTTGTGGTGTGTTTGTTGAAATCGATGAATTGTGGGTTTATGATCAAGTCTATCTATCAACAATATTTGAATCTTCTCTGAATTCTTTTATGTATGGTTGGTTATCTTTGCAAGTCTCTTCGAATTATCAGTTTGGTTTGGCCTACTAGATTGATCTTTCTTGCAATGGGAGAAGTGCTTAGCTTTGGGTTCAATCTTGCGGTGTCCTTTCCCAGTGACAGTAGGGGCAACAAGGCACGTATTGTATTGTTGCCATCGAGGATAACAAGATGGGGTTTTCATCATAATGCATGAGTTTATCCCTCTACATCATGTCATCTTGCTTAAGGCGTTTCTCTATTTCATTAACTTAATACTCTAGATGCATGCTGGATAGCGGTCTATGAGTGGAGTAATAGTAGTAGATGCAGGCAGGAGTCGGTCTACTTGTCTCGGACATGATGCCTATATACATGATCATACCTAGATATTCTCATAACTATGCTTAATTGTGTCAATTGCTCAACAGTAATTCGTTCACCCACCGTAGAATACTTATGCTCTTGAGAGAAGCCACTAGTGAAACTATGGCCCCCGGGTCTATCTTCATCATATTAATCTTCCAATACTTAGTAATTTCCTTTGCTTTTATTTTACTTTGCATCTTTATCATAAAAATACCAAAATATTATCTTATCATATCTATCAGATCTCACTCTCGTAAGTGGCCGTGTAGGGATTGACAACCCCTTATCGCGTTGGTTGCGAGGATTTATTTCTTTTGTGCAGGTACGAGGGACTCGCGCGTAGCCTCCTACTGGATTGATACCTTGGTTCTCAAAAACTGAGGGAAATACTTACGCTACTTTGCTGCGTCATCCCATCATCTCCGGGGAAAACCAACGCAGTGCTCAAGAGGTAGTAGGTCATATCATAGCGGTGCTTAGGCGAAGCATTGCGTCGGTGGAACATCATCGTCATCACCACGCCGTCATGCTGACAGAACTCTCCCTCAAAGCTCAGCTGGATCGGAGTTCGAGGGACGTCATCGAGTTTAACGTGTGCAGAACTCGGAGGTGCCGTGCGTTCGGTGCTTGATTGGTCGGATCGTGAAGACGTACGACTACATCAACCGCGTTGTGCTAACGCTTCCGCATTTGGTCTACGAGGGTACGTAGACACACTCTCCCCTCTCGTTGCTATGCATCACCATGATCTTGCATGTGCGTAGGATTTTTTTTGAAATTACTACGTTCCCCAACAGTGGCATCAGAGCCAGGTTTTATGCGTTGATGTTATATGCACGAGTAGAACACAAGTGAGTTGTGGGCGATACAAGTCATACTGCTTACCAGCATGTCATACTTTGGTTCGGCGGTATTGTTGGATGAAGGGGCCTAGACCGAAATTATGCGTACGCTTACGCGAGACTGGTTCTACCGACGTGCTTTGCACACAGGTGGCTGGCAGGTGTTAGTTTCTCCAACTTTAGTTGAACCGAGTGTGGCTACACCCGGTCCTTGAGAAGGTTAAAACATCACCAACTTGATGAACTATTGTTGTGGTTTTGATGCGTAGGTAAGAACGGTTCTTGCTCAGCTTGTAGCAGCCACGTAAAACTTGCAACAACAAAGTAGAGGACGTCTAACTTGTTTTTGCAGGGCATGTTGTGATGTGATATGGTCAAGGCATGATGCTATATTTTATTGTATGAGATGATCATGTTTTGTAACCGAGTTATCGACAACTGGCAGGAGCCATATGGTTGTCGCTTTATTGTATGTAATGCAATCACCCTGTAATGCTTTACTTTATCACTAAGCGGTAGCGATAGTCGTGGAAGCATAAGTTGGCGAGACAACAACGATGCTACGATGGAGATCAAAGTGTCACGCCGGTGACAATGGTGATCATGATGGTGCTTCGGAGATGAAGATCACAAGCACAAGATGATGATGGCCATATCATATCACTTATATTGATTGCATGTGATGTTTATCTTTTGTACATCTTATCTTGCTTTGATTGACGGTAGCATTATAAAATAACCTCTCAGTAAATTATCAAGGCATAAGTGTTCTCCCTGAGTATGCACCGTTGCGAAAGTTCTTCGTGCTGAGACACCACGTGATGATCGGATGTGATAGGCTCTACGTTCAAATACAACTGGTGCAAAACAGTTGCACACGCGGAATACTCAGGTTAAACTTGACGAGCCTAGCATATGCAGATATGGCCTCGGAACACTGAGACCGAAAGGTCGAGTGTGAATCATATAGTAGATATGATCAACATAGTGATGTTCACCATTGAAACTACTCCATCTCACGTGATGATCGGACATGGTTTAGTTGATTTGGATCACATGATCACTTAGAGGATTAGAGGGATGTCTATCTAAGTGGGAGTTCTTAAGTAATATGATTAATTGAACGTAAATTTATCATGAACTTAGTACCTGATAGTTTTTTGCTTGTCTATGTTGATTGTAGATAGATGGCTCGTGCTGTTGTTCCGTTGAATTTTAATGCGTTCCTTGAGAAAGCAAAGTTGAAAGATGATGGTAGCAATTACATGGACTGGGTCCGTAACTTGAGGATTATCCTCATTGCTGCACAGAAGAATTACGTCCTGGAAGCACCTCTGGGTGCCAGGCCTGCTGCAAATGCTGCTGATAGCGTTAAGAACGTTTGGCAGAGTAAAGCTGGTGACTACTCGATAGTTCAGTGTGCCATGCTTTACTGCTTAGAACCGGGACTTCAACGACGTTTTGAACGTCATGGAGCATATGAGATGTTCCAGGAGTTGAAGTTAATATTTCAAGAAAATGCCCAGATTGAGAGATATAAAGTCTCCAATAAGTTCTATAGCTGCAAGATGGAGGAGAATAGTTTTGTCAGTGAACATATACTCAAAATGTCTGGGTATCATAATCACTTGACTCAACTGGGAGTTAATCTTCCTGTTGATAGTGTCATTGACAGAGTTCGTCAATCACTGCCACCAAGCTACAAAAGCTTTGTGATGAACTATAATATGCAAGGGATGGATAAGACAATTCCTGAGCTCTTCGTGATGCTGAAGGCTGCGGAGGTAGAAATCAAAAAAGAGCATCAAGTGTTGATGGTCAACAAGACCACTAGTTTCAAGAAAAAGGGTAAAGGGAAGAAGAAAGGGAACTTCAAGAAGAACGGCAAACAAGTTGCTGCTCAAGAGAAGAAACCCAAGTCTGGACCTAAGCCTGAAACTGAGTGCTTCTACTGCAAACAGACTGGTCACTGGAAGCGGAACTGCCCCAAGTATTTGGCGGATAAGAAGGATGGCAAGGTGAACAAAGGTATATGTGATATACATGTTATTGATGTGTACCTTACTAATGTTCGCAGTAGCACCTGGGTATTTGATACTGGTTCCGTTGCTAATATTTGCAACTCGAAACAGGGACTACGGATTTAGTGAAGATTGGCTAAGGACGAGGTGATGATGCGCGTGGGAAATGGTTCCAAAGTCGATGTGATCGCAGTCGGCACGCTACCTCTACATCTACATTCGGGATTAGTTTTAGACCTGAATAATTGTTATTTGGTGCCACCGTTAAGCATGAACATTATATTTGGATCTTGTTTAATGCAAGACGGTTATTCATTTAAATCAGAGAATAATGGTTGTTCTATTTATATGAGTAATATCTTTTATGGTCATGCACCCTTGAAGAGTGGTCTATTCTTATTGAATCTCGATAGTAGTGATACACATATTCATAATATTGAAGCCAAAAGTTGCAGAGTTGATAATGATAGTGCAACTTATTTGTGGCATGCTACCTCTTTTAGCACTGCGTTGGTTTCCCCGAAGAGGAAGGGATGATGCAGCAAAGTAGCGTAAGTATTTCCCTCAGTTTTTGAGAACCAAGGTATCAATCCAGTAGGAGGCTACGCGCGAGTCCCTCGCACCTGCACAAAACAAATAAATCCTCGCAACCAACACAAATAGGGGTTGTCAATCCCTATAGGGCCACTTACGAGAGTGAGATATGATAAGATAATATTTTTGGTATTTTTATGATAAAGATGCAAAGTAAAATAAAGGAAAAGTAAATGGCAAAGTAAATAACTAAGTAGTAGGAGATTGATATGATAAAGATAGACCCGGGGGCCATAGGTTTCACTAGTGGCTTCTCTCGAGAGCATAAGTATTCTACGGTGGGTGAACAAATTACTGTTGAGCAATTGACAAAATTGAGCATAGTGATAACCCACAAGTATAGGGGATCGCAACAGCTTTCGAGGGTAGAGTATTCAACCCAAATTTATTGATTCGACACAAGGGGAGCCAAAGAATATTCTCAAGTATTAGCAGCTGAGTTGCCAATTCAACCACACCTGGAAACTTAGTATCTGCAGCAAAGTGTTTAGTAGCAAAGTAATATGATAGTGGTGGTAGTAGTAACAAAAGTAAAGACAACAAAAGCAATGTTTTTGGTATTTTGTAGTGATTGTAACAGTAGCAGCGGGAAAGTAAATAAGCGAAAACCAGTATATGGAAAACTCGTAGGTACCAGATCAGTGATGGATAATTATGCCAGATGCGGTTCATCATGTAACAGTCATAACATAGGGTGACACAGAACTAGCTCCAATTCATCAATGTAATGTAGGCATGTATTCCGTATATAGTCATACGTGCTTATGGAAAAGAACTTGCATGACATCTTTTGTCCTACCCTCCCGTGGCAGCGGGGTCCTATTGGAAACTAAGGGATATTAAGGCCTCCTTTTAATAGAGAACCAGAACAAAGCATTAGCACATAGTGAATACATGAACTCCTCAAACTATGGTCATCACCGAGAGTGGTCCCGATTATTGTCACTTCGGGGTTGCCGGATCATAACACATAGTAGGTGACTATAGACTTGCAAGATAGGATCAAGAACTCACATATATTCATGAAAACATAATAGGTTCAGATCTGAAATCATGGCACTCGGGCCCTAGTGACAAGCATTAAGCATAGCAAAGTCATAGCAACGTCAATCTCAGAACATAATGGATACTAGGGATCAAACCGTGACAAAACTAACTGGATTACATGATAAATCTCATCCAACCCATCACCGTCCAGCAAGCCTACGATGGAATTACTCACGCACGGCGGTGAGCATCATGAAATTGGTGATGGAGGATGGTTGATGATGACGACGGCGACGAATCCCCCTCTCCGGAGCCCCGAATGGACTCCAGATCAGCCCTCCTGAGAGGTTTTAGGGCTTGGCGGCGGCTCCGTATCATAAAACGCGATGATTTCTTCTCTCTGATTTTTTTCTTTCCGAAAGCAAATATATAGAGTTGGAGTTGGTGTCGGAGGGTTTCCAGGTGGGCCACGAGGTAGGGGGCGCGCCCCCCACCCTCGTGAGAAGGGTGTGGGCCCCCTGGTCTTCATCTTTGGCGAGGATTTTTTATTGTTTTTTCTAAGATGTTCCGTGGAGTTTCAGGTCATTCCGAGAATATTTGTTTTTTGCACATAAAACAACACCATGGCAATTCTGCTGAAAACAGCGTCAGTCCGGGTTATTTCCATTCAAATCATACAAGTTAGAGTCCAAAACAAAGGAAAAAGTGTTTGGAAAAGTAGATACGACTGAGACGTATCAACTCCCCCAAGCTTAAACCATTGCTTGTCCTTAAGCAATTCAGTTGACAAACTGAAAGAAAGAAAGAAAAACCTTTACAAACTCTATTTGCTCTTGTTGTTGTAACTATGTCAAGCCAGCATTCAAGTTTTCAGCATAGATCATAACTAACCACATTTGCAATAATTCTCAGGTCTCATAATTACTCATATAAATAGCATAATCAACTAGCAAGTCATAATAATAAATCTCGGATGACAACACTTTCTCAAAACAATCATAATATGATATAACAAGATGGTATCTCGCTAGCCCTTTCTGAGACCGCAAAACATAAATGCAGAGCACCTTTAAAGATCAAGGACTGACTAGACATTGTAATTCATGGTAAAAGAGATCCAATCATAGTCATACCCAATATAAATTAACAGTGATGAATGCAAATGACGGTTGTGCTCTCCAGCTAGTGCTTTTTAATAAGAGGGTGATGACTCAACATAAAAGTAAATGGATAGGCCCTTCGCAGAGGGAAGCAGGGATTTGTAGAGGTGCCAGAGCTCGGTTTTGAAATAGAGATAAATTGTATTTTGAGCGGTATACTTTCATTGTCAACGTAACAACTAAGAGATGGCGATATCTTCCATGCTAAACACATTATAGGCGGTTCCCAAACAGAATGGTAAAGTTTATACTCCCCCTCCACCAACAAGCATCAATCCATGGCTTGCTTGAAACAACGAGTGCCTCCAACATACATCAGGTCCCAGGGGGAGTTTTGTTTGCAATTAATTTTGATTTAGTTTGCATAAAGCATGGGACTGGGCATCCCAGTGACCAGCCATTTTCTCGTGAGTGAGGAGCGGAGTCCACTCCTCTTGAGAATAACCCGCCTAACACGGAAGATAAGGACAGCCTTTGTTGATACATGAGCTATTCGAGCATACAAAACAGAATGTTTATTTGAAGGTTTAGAGTTTGGCACATACAAATTTACTTGGAACGGCAGGTAGATACCGCATATAGGAAGGTATGGTGGACTCATCTGGAATAACTTTGGGGTTTAAGGGATTGGATGCACAAGCAGTATTCCCGCTTAGTACAGGTGAAGGCTAGCAAAAGACTGGGAAGCGACCAACTAGAGAGCGACAACAGCCATGTACATGCATTAAAATTAATAAACATTGGATGCAAGCATGAGTAGGATATAATCCACCATGAACATAAATATCGTGAAGGCTATGTTGATTTTGTTTCAACTACATGCGTGAACATGTGCCAAGTCAAGTCACTTAAATCATTCAAAAGAGGATACCACCCCATCATACCACATCATAATCATCTCAATAGCATGTTGGCATACAAGGTAAATCATTATAACTCATAGCTAATCAAGCATGGCACAAGCAACTATGATCTCTAATTGTCATTGCAAACATGTTTATTCATAATAAGCTGAATCAAGAACGAGGGACTCATCATATTTACAAAAACAAAAGAGGTCGAGTTCATACCAGCTTTTCTCATCTCAGTCAGTCCATCATATATCATCATAATTGCCTTTCACTTGCACGACCGAACGGTGTGAATAATAATAAGAGTGCACGTGCATTGGACTAAGCTGGAATCTGCGAGCATTCAATAAACAGGAGAAGACAAGGCAATATGGGCTCTGGGTTAAATCAACAATAATGCATATAAGAGCCACTTCAACAATTTAATTATGGTCTTCTCCTACTGACCCCCCAAAGAAAAGAAAAGAAATAAAACTATTTACACCGGAAAGCTCCCAACAAGAAAAAGAAGAACGGGAAATATTTTTGGGTTTTCTTTTTAATTATTACTACTACAGCAGAAAAATAAACTACTACTAATTTTTTTGGTTTTTCTTAAGGTTTAACAAACACACAAGAAGAAAACAGGAAAAAGAAAATAAACTAGCATGGATATTATAGTGAAAAAGTATGAGCACCGACATCTAGCAATGAGTGTGTGTGAACATAAATGTAATGTCGGTGAGAAATACGTACTCCCCAAGCTTAGGCTTTTGGCCTAAGTTGGTCTATGGCCACGGCTGGCCTCGCGGATATCCATAATAATAGTTGTTGGGGTCGTACTGTGATGAGGAGGAATAGTTGGGATCATACTGATGTGCAACGGTTATCGCCTGTTGAGCTGCAGCGTGGAGTCGAGTTGCCTCCGCTCTCCTCTCGTACTCTTCTGCCTCCTCTCTGGTAATAACATATCTTCCTTTTGTCTGTGAATCAAAGAAGGCAGGAGCAGGGAGAGTAATACGGAAAACACGTGGTTTATCAAAAATTAAACGATATAAGAGAGGTGATTCAGGCCTCTCAACAAACTGGTGTGGAGCCATAGAGTCATAATCTAAATATGCAGGAGGCAACTCCATATCACCCTCATGAATGTCTATCTCAAGAAAATGAGCTAAGAGGGTTGCATAAATTCCTCCAAAGAAATCTCCATTATGTCTATTATCATGCAACCTACGAGCTACAATGGCTCCCATATGATAAGATTGGTCCCCTAACACAGCACTCCTAAGAATGCTAAGATCAAGGACACACATGTGACATGCTTCATCCTTAGCATTTATGCATCTACCGATGAAGAGAGCAAAATAATGTATAGCAGGAAAGTGAATGCTCCCTATGGTAGCCTGCGTTATATCTCTAGATTCCCCCACAGTTATACTAGCAAGAAAGTTTCTAAATTCAGATTTACGGGGATCCCTAACACTACCCCATGATGGAAGTTTGCATGCAAGAGTGAAATCCTCTAGGTCCATGGTATAAGATTTGTCATAAAGATCAAACATGACTAAAGGAGAATTACGCAAAGATGAATACTCAAACCTCCTCACAGATGAACTTGTGAGATCATGATACTGGGGGCATTTGTTAGCCTCAAAATCCTCAAGGCCGGCATTGCACAAATATGCTTTGAATTCTTCTTTAATTCCCGCATGGTCCATAAAATTTTCCGACGACCATTCACAAGGCCGTACTGGAGCGTCTCTTGGTGGATCCTCGTCAGCATCGCGCATAGCAATCCTGGGTCCTTGCTTCTTAGAGGAACCACCTTGGAACATCTTCCTAAGCATATTGTTTTTCTCTAAAAAATTCTAAATTTTTTAGTAACTTCAAACAAAAGTGAACCAACTTAAGTAAAACTGATAGCAACTACTCCTACAAGTGCCTAGAGCCTATATCAAGCATTGGAACTACTTGGAACCATATAATCTGACATGCAAGATCAAGAAAATGGTCACCTATGCAGCACAAATTTGCAAAGAATAAAGCACTAGAACAAAAACTAATTGGACCAATGGAGGAGTCACATACCAAGGAACAATCTCCCCAAGCAGTTTTGCGAGAGGTGCTTTGAGCAAGGAGATCAAAAATCACAACAAAAGTGGCTGGAACTCGTGCTTGAGTTGGTTTTTCGGGTTTGTGTGAGACAAAGGAAGAAGATGGGTGCTGGGATAAGTGGAGGAGGGCCACCATGGGCCCACGAGGCAGGGGGCGCGCCCTAGAGGGGGGAGCGTGCCCACCACCCTCGTGGCCAGGTGGCAGCTCCTCCCACGGTAATTTTTGCACAGTAAATCCTCAAATATTCCCGAAAAAATCATATTAAATTGGCATGGCATTCTGAGGACTTTTGTTTTCGGGATATTTTTATATTGCACGGATAAGTCAGGAAACAGACAGAAAAATACTATTTTTACTTTATTTAATATAAATAACAGAAAGTATAGAGAGGGTACAGAAGTTTGTGCTTCTAGTTTCATCCATCTCATGCTCATCAAAAAGAATCCACTAACAAGGTTGATCAAGTCTTGTTAACAAACTCATTCCGATAATCATGAAACCGGAGAAATTTCGAATAGCACTAAGTTACCTCAATGGGGATATGCACATCCCCAATAATAAGTATATCATATCTCTTCTTGACAGTAGGGAGAGGAAATTCAAAACCTCCAAATATAATCGATGGAATTTTTCCAATGGAGTTGATACTATGAACATGATGTTGTTTCCTCGGAAAGTGTACCGTATGCTCATTACCATTAACATGAAAAGTGACATTGCCTTTGTTGCAATCAATGACAGCCCCTGCAGTATTAAGAAAAGGTCTTCCAAGAATAATAGACATATTATCATCCTCGGGAATATCAAGAATAACAAAGTCCGTTAAAATAGTAACGTTTGCAACCACAACAGGCACATCCTCACAAATACCGACAGGTATAACAGTGTTGGGGAACGTAGCAGAATTTTAAAATTTTCTAGGCATCACCAAGATCAATCTATGGAGTCATCTAGCAATGAGGGAGAGAGGAGTGCATCTACATACCCTTGTAGATCGCACGCGGAAGCGTTCAAGAGAACAGGGTTGATGGAGTCGTACTCGTCGTGATCCAAATCACCGATGACCTAGCACCGAACGGACGACACCTCCGCGTTCAACACACGTACGGTTGGGAAGACTTCTCCTCCAACTTGATCCAGCAAGGGGGAAGGAGAGGTTGATGATGATCCAGCAGCACGACGGCGTGGTGGTGGAAGCAACGGTGATCTCGGCAGGGCTTCGCCAAGCACAGGGAGACGGAGGAGTGTCATGGGAGGGAGAGGGAGAGGCCAGGGGCTAGGGTGCGGCTGCCCTCCCTCCCCCCACTATTTATAGGACCCCTAGGGGGGTGCCGGCCCTAGGAGATGCCATCTCCAAGGGGGGGGGGCAAGGGGGTGGCTTGCCCCCCAAGGCAAGTGGGGCGCCCCCCACCCCTAGGGTTTCTAACCCTAGGCGCAGGGGAGGCCCATGGGGGGGGTGCACCAGCCCACTAGGGGCTGGTTCCCCTCCCACTTCAGCCCATGGGGCCCTCCGGGATAGGTGGCCCCACCCGGTGGACCCCCGGGACCCTTCCGGTGGTCCCGGTACAATACCGATTACCCCCCGAAACTTTCCCGATGGCCGAAACTTGACTTCATATATATAAATCTTCACCTCCGGACCATTCCGGAACTCCTCGTGACGTCCAGGATCTCATACGGGACTCCGAACAACTTTCGGGTTACTGTATACTAATATCTCAACAACCCTAGCGTCACCGAACCTTAAGTGTGTAGACCCTACGGGTTCGGGAGACACGCAGACATGACCGAGACGACTCTCCGGTCAATAACCAACAGCGGGATCTGGATACCCATGTTGGCTCCCACATGCTCCTCGATGATCTCATCGGATGAACCACGATGTCGAGGATTCAATCAATCCATATACAATTCCCTTTGTCAATCGGTACGTTACTTGCCCGAGACTCGATCGTCGGTATCCCAATACCTTGTTCAATCTCGTTACCGGCAAGTCACTTTACTCGTACCGTAATGCATGATCCCGTGATCAACCACTTGGTCACATTGAGCTCATTATGATGATGCATTACCGAGTGGGCCCAGAGATACCTCTCCATCATACGGAGTGACAAATCCCAGTCTCGATTCGTGCCAACCCAACAGACACTTTCGGAGATACCTATAGTGTACCTTTATAGTCACCCAGTTACGTTGTGACGTTTGGCACACCCAAAGCACTCCTACGGTATCCGGGAGTTGCACAATCTCATGGTCTAAGGAAATGATACTTGACATTCGGAAAAGCTACAGCAAACGAACTACACGATCTTTGAGCTATGCTTAGGATTGGGTCTTGTCCATCACATCATTCTCCTAATGATGTGATCCAGTTATCAATGACATCCAATGTCCATAGTCAAGAAACCATGACTATCTTTTGATCAACGAGCTAGTCAACTAGAGGCTCACTAGGGACGTGTTGTGGTCTATGTATTCACACATGTATTACGATTTCCGGATAACACAATTATAGCATGAACAATAGACAATTATCATGAACAAAGAAATATAATAATAACCATTTTATTATTGCCTCTAGGGCATATTTCCAACAGTCTCCCACTTGCACTAGAGTCAATAGTCTAGTTACATTGTGATGAATCGAACACCCATGCAGTTCTGGTGTTGATCATGTTTTGCTCTAGGGAGAGGTTTAGTCAACGGATCTGCCACATTCAGGTCCGTATGTACTTTACAAATCTCTATGTCTCCATTTTGAACACTTTCACGAATGGAGTTGAAGCGACGCTTGATATGCCTGGTCTTCCTGTGAAACCTGGGCTCCTTGGCAAGGGCAATAGCTCCAGTGTTGTCACAGAAGAGAGTCATCGGGCCCGACGCATTGGGTATGACTCCTAGGTCGGTAATGAACTCCTTCACCCAGATTGCCTCTTGTGCTGCCTCCGAGGCTGCCATGTACTCCGCTTCACATGTAGATCCCGCCACAACGCTTTGCTTGCAACTGCACCAGCTTACTGCCCCACCATTCAAAATATACACGTATCCGGTTTGTGACTTAGAGTCATCCAGATCTGTGTCGAAGCTAGCATCGACGTAACCCTTTACGACGAGCTCTTCGTCACCTCCATAAACGAGAAACATATCCTTAGTCCTTTTCAGGTACTTCAGGATATTCTTGACCGCTGTCCAGTGTTCCATGCCGGGATTACTTTGGTACCTTCCTACCAAACTTACGGCAAGGTTTACATCAGGTCTGGTACACAGCATAGCATACATGATAGACCCTATGGCCGAGGCATAGGGGACGACACTCATCTTTTCTCTATCTTCTGCCGTGGTCGGGCATTGAGCCGTGCTCAATCTCGTACCTTGCAATACAGGCAAGAACCCCTTCTTTGACTGATCCATTTTGAACTTCTTCAATATCTTGTCAAGGTACGTACTCTGTGAAAGACCAATGAGGCGTCTCGATCTATCTCTATAGATCTTGATGCCTAATATATAAGCAGCTTCTCCAAGATCCTTCATTGAAAAACACTTGTTCAAGTAGGCCTTTATGCTTTCCAAGAATTCTATATCATTTCCCATCAACAGTATGTCATCCACATACAATATGAGAAATGCTACAGAGCTCCCACTCACTTTCTTGTAAATGCAGGCTTCTCCATAAGTCTGCGTAAACCCAAACGCTTTGATCATCTCATCAAAACGAATGTTCCAACTCCGAGATGCTTGCACCAGCCCATAAATCGAGCGTTGGAGCTTGCACACCTTGTCAGCATTCTTAGGATCGACAAAACCTTCCGGCTGCATCATATACAATTCTTCCTTAAGGAAACCATTAAGGAATGCCGTTTTGACGTCCATTTGCCATATCTCATAATCATAGAATGCGGCAATTGCTAACATGATTCGGACGGACTTCAGCTTCGCTACGGGTGAGAAAGTCTCATCGTAGTCAACCCCTTGAACTTGTCGATAACCCTTAGCGACAAGCCGAGCTTTATAGATGGTTACGTTACCATCCGCGTCTGTCTTCTTCTTAAAGATCCATTTATTTTCTATGGCTCGCCGATCATCGGGCAAGTCAGTCAAAGTCCATACTTCATTTTCATACATGGATCCTATCTCGGATTTCATGGCTTCCAGCCATTTGTCGGAATCCGGGCCCGCCATCGCTTCTTCATAGTTCGAAGGTTCACCGTTGTCTAACAACATGATTTCCAAGACAGGGTTGCCGTACCACTCTGGTGCGGAACGTGTCCTCATGGACCTACGAAGTTCAGTAGCAACTTGATCTGAAGTTTCATGATCATCATCATTAACTTCCTCTCTAGTCGGTGCAGGCACCTCAGGAACATTTTCTTGAGCTGCGCCACTTACCGGTTCAAGAGGTAATACTTCATCAAGTTCTACCTTCCTCCCACTTATTTCTTTCGAGAGAAACTCTTTCTCTAGAAAGGACCCATTCTTGGCAACAAAGATCTTGCCTTCGGATCTGAGGTAGAAGGTATACCCAATAGTTTCTTTAGGGTATCCTATGAAGACGCATTTTTCCGATTTGGGTTCGAGCTTTTCAGGTTGAAGTTTCTTGACATAAGCATCGCATCCCCAAACTTTTAGAAACGACAGCTTAGGTTTCTTCCCAAACCATAATTCATACGGTGTCGTCTCAACGGATTTCGACGGAGCCCTATTTAAAGTGAATGCGGCAGTCTCTAAAGCATAGCCCCAAAATGACAGCGGTAGATCGGTAAGAGACATCATAGATCGCACCATATCCAATAGAGTGCGATTACGACGTTCGGACACACCATTACGCTGAGGTGTTCCAGGCGGCGTGAGTTGTGAAACTATTCCACATTTTCTTAAGTGTGTGCCAAATTCGTGACTCAAGTATTCTCCCCCACGATCTGATCGCAAGAACTTGATTTTCCTGTCACGTTGATTCTCAACCTCACTCTGAAATTCCTTGAACTTTTCAAAGGTCTCAGACTTGTGTTTCATTAAGTAGACATACCCATATCTACTCAAGTCATCAGTGAGGGTGAGAACATAACGATAGCCACCGCGAGCCTCAACACTCATTGGACCGCACACATCAGTATGTATGATTTCCAATAAGTTGGTTGCTCGCTCCATTGTTCCTGAGAACGGAGTCTTGGTCATTTTACCCATGAGGCATGGTTCGCACGTGTCAAATGATTCGTAATCAAGAGACTCCAAAAGTCCATCTGCATGGAGCTTCTTCATGCGTTTGACACCTATGTGACCAAGGCGGCAGTGCCACAAGTATGTGGGACTATCATTATCAACCTTACATCTTTTGGTATTCACACTATGAATATGTGTAACATTACGCTCGAGATTCATTAAGAATAAACCATTCACCAACGGAGCATGACCATAAAACATATCTCTCATATAAATAGAACAACCATTATTCTCGGATTTAAATGAGTAGCCATCTCGAATTAAACGAGATCCTGATACAATGTTCATGCTCAAAGCTGGCACTAAATAACAATTATTGAGGTTTAAAACTAATCCCGTAGGTAAATGTAGAGGTAGCGTGCCGACGGCGATCACATCGACCTTGGAACCATTCCCGACGCGCATCGTCACCTCGTCCTTCGCCAGTCTCCGCTTATTCCGCAGCTCCTGCTTTGAGTTACAAATGTGAGCAACCGCACCGGTATCAAATACCCAGGAGCTACTACGAGTACTGGTAAGGTACACATCAATTACATGTATATCACATATACCTTTAGTGTTGCCGGCCTTCTTGTCCGCTAAGTATTTGGGGCAGTTCCGCTTCCAGTGACCACTTCCCTTGCAATAAAAACACTCAGTCTCAGGCTTGGGTCCATTCTTTGGCTTCTTCCCGGCAGCTTGCTTACCGGGCGCGGCAACTCCCTTGCCGTCCTTCTTGAAGTTCTTCTTACCCTTGCCTTTCTTGAACTTAGTGGTTTTATTCACCATCAACACTTGATGTTCCTTTTTGATTTCCACCTCTGCTGATTTCAGCATTGAATATACCTCAGGAATGGTCTTTTCCATCCCCTGCATATTGAAGTTCATCACAAAGCTCTTGTAGCTCGGTGGAAGCGACTGAAGGATTCTGTCAATGACCGCGTCATCCGGGAGATTAACTCCCAGCTGAGTCAAGCGGTTATGCAACCCAGACATTTTGAGTATGTGCTCACTGACAGAACTATTTTCCTCCATCTTACAACTGAAGAACTTGTCGGAGACTTCATATCTCTCGACCCGGGCATGAGCTTGGAAAACCATTTTCAGCTCTTCGAACATCTCATATGCTCCGTGTCTCTCAAAACGCTTTTGGAGCCCCGGTTCTAAGCTGTAAAGCATGCCGCACTGAACGAGGGAGTAATCATCAGCACGTGACTGCCAAGCGTTCATAACGTCTTGGTTCTCTGGGATGGGTGCGTCACCTAGCGGTGCTTCTAGGACATAATCTTTCTTGGCAGCTATGAGGATGATCCTCAGGTTCCGGACCCAGTCCGTATAGTTGCTGCCATCATCTTTCAGCTTGGTTTTCTCTAGGAACGCGTTGAAGTTGAGGACAACGTGGGCCATTTGATCTACAAGACATATTGTAAAGATTTTAGACTAAGTTCATGATAATTAAGTTCATCTAATCAAATTATTCAATGAACTCCCACTCAGATAGACATCCCTCCAGTCATCTAAGTGAAACATGATCCGAGTTAACTAGGCCGTGTCCGATCATCACGTGAGACGGACTAGTCAACATCGGTGAACATCTTCATGTTGATCGTATCTTCTATACGACTCATGCTCGACCTTTCGGTCTTCCGTGTTCCGAGGCCATGTCTGTACATGCTAGGCTCGTCAAGTCAACCTAAGTGTATTGCGTGTGTAAATCTGGCTTACACCCGTTGTATTCGAACGTTAGAATCTATCACACCCGATCATCACGTGGTGCTTCGAAACAACGAACCTTCGCAACGGTGCACAGTTAGGGGGAACACTTTCTTGAAATTATTACGAGGGATCATCTTATTTAAGCTACCGTCGTTCTAAGCAAATAAGATGTAAAACATGATAAACATCACATGCAATCAAATAGTGACATGATATGGCCAATATCATTTGCTCCTTTTGATCTCCATCTTCGGGGCTTCATGATCATCGTTGTCACCGGCATGACACCATGATCTCCATCATCATGATCTCCATCATCGTGTCTTCTTGAAGTTGTCTCGTCATCTATTACTTCTACTACTATGGCTAACGCTTTAGCAATAAAGTAAAGTAATTACATGACGTTTATGTTGACACGCAGGTCATAAATAAATAAAGACAACTCCTATGGCTCCTGCCGGTTGTCATACTCATCGACATGCAAGTCGTGATTCCTATTACAAGAACATGATCAATCTCATACATCACATATATCATTCATCACATCCTTTTGGCCATATCACATCACACGGCACATGCTGCAAAAACAAGTTAGACGTCCTCTAATTGTTGTTGCAAGTTTTTACGTGGCTGCTATAGGTTTCTAGCAAGAACGTTTCTTACCTACGCCAAAACCACAACGTGATATGCCAATTTCTATTTACCCTTCATAAGGACCCTTTTCATCGAATCCGATCCGACTAAAGTGGGAGAGACAGACACCCGCCAGCCACCTTATGCAACTAGTGCATGTCAATCGGTGGAACCAGTCTCACGTAAGCGTACGTGTAAGGTCGGTCCGGGCCGCTTCATCCCACGATGCCGCCGAATCAAGATAAGACTAGTAACGGCAAGCAAATTGACAATATCGACACCCACAACTGCTTTGTGTTCTACTCGTGCATAGAAACTACGCATAGACCTAGCTCATGATGCCATTGTTGGGGAATGTAGCAGAATTTTACAATTTTCTACGCATCACCAAGATCAATCTCTGGAGTCATCTAGCAACGAGGGAGAGAGGAGTGCATCTACATACCCTTGTAGATCGCACGCAGAAGCGTTCAAGAGAACGGGGTTGATGGAGTCGTACTCGTCGTGATCCAAATCACCGATGACCTAGCGCCGAACGGACGGCACCTCCGCGTTCAACACACGTACGGTTGGGAAGACGTCTCCTCCAACTTGATCCAGCAAGGGGGAAGGAGAGGTTGATGATGATCCAGTAGCACGATGGCGTGGTGGTGGAAGCAACGGTGATCTCGGCACGGCTTCGCCAAGCACAGGGAGACGGAGGAGTGTCATGGGAGGGAGAGGGAGAGGCCAGGGGCTAGGGTGCGGCTGCCCTCCCTCCCCCCACTATTTATAGGACCCCTAGGGGGCGCCGGCCCACGGAGATGCCATCTCCAAGGGGGGCGGCGGCCAAGGGGGTGGCTTGCCCCCCCAAGGCAAGTGGAGTGCCCCCACCCCTAGGGTTTCTAACCCTAGGCGCAGGGGAGGCCCATGGGGGGCGCACCAGCCCACTAGGGGCTGGTTCCCCTCCCACTTCAGCCCATGGGGCCCTCCGGGATAGGTGGCCCCACCTGGTGGACCCCCGGGACCCTTCCGGTGGTCCCGGTACAATACCGATTACCCCCCGAAACTTTCCCGATGGCCGAAACTTGACTTCCTATATATAAATCTTCACCTCCGGACCATTCTGGAACTCCTCGTGATGTCCGGGATCTCATCCGGGACACCTAACAATTTTAGGGTTACCGTATACTAATATCTCAACAACCCTAGCGTCACCGAACCTTAAGTGTGTAGACCCTACGGGTTCGGGAGACACGCAGACATGACCGAGACGACTCTCCGGTCAATAACCAATAGCGGGATCTGGATACCCATGTTGGCTCCCACATGCTCCTCGATGATCTCATCGGATGAACCACGATGTCGAGGATTCAATCAATCCGTATACAATTCCCTTTGTCAATCGGTACGTTACTTGCCCGAGACTCGATCGTCGGTATCCCAATACCTCGTTCAATCTCGTTACCGGCAAGTCACTTTACTCGTACCGTAATGCATGATCCCGTGATCAACCACTTGGTCACATTGAGCTCATTATGATGATGCATTACCGAGTGGGCCCAGAGATACCTCTCCGTCATACGGAGTGACAAATCCCAGTCTCGATTCGTGCCAACCCAACAGACACTTTCGGAGATACCTGTAGTGTACCTTTATAGTCACCCAGTTACGTTGTGATGTTTGGCACACCCAAAGCACTCTTACGGTATCCGGGAGTTGCACAATCTTATGGTCTAAGGAAATGATACTTGACATTCGGAAAAGCTACAGCAAACGAACTACACGATCTTTGAGCTATGCTTAGGATTGGGTCTTGTCCATCACATCATTATCCTAATGATGTGATCCCGTTATCAATGACATTCAATGTCCATAGTCAGGAAACCATGACTATCTTTTGAACAACGAGCTAGTCAACTAGAGGCTCACTAGGGACGTGTTGTGGTCTATGTATTCACACATGTATTACAATTTCCGGATAACACAATTATAGCATGAACAATAGACAATTATCATGAACAAAGAAATATAATAATAACCATTTTATTATTGCCTCTAGGGCATATTTCCAACAAGCAGTTGATTTATCAGCCATTTGCAAAGATATTTCAGTAGGTGTCAGCTTATTCAAGTCAAGTCTACGATATAAAGAGAGAGGCATAACACTAACACCGGCTCCAAGATCACATAAAGTAGTTTTAATATAATTTCTTTTAATGGAGCAAGGTATAGTAGGTACTCCGGGATCTCCAACTTTCTTTGGTATTCCACCCTTAAAAGTATAATTAGCAAGCATGGTGGAAATTTCAGCTTTCGGTATCTTTCTTTTATTAGTAATGATATCCTTCATATATTTAGCATAAGGATTTGTTTTGAGCACATCAGTTAATCTCATACGCAAAAACATAGGCCTAATCATTTCAGCAAAGCGCTCAAAATCCTCATCATCCTTTTTCTTGGATGGTTCCGGAGGAAAAGGCATGGGTTTCTGAACCCAAGGTTCCCTTTCTTTACCATGTTTCCTAGCAACAAAGTCTCTTTTATCATAACGTTGATTCTTTGATTGTGGGTTATCAAGATCAACAGCAGGTTCAATTTCCACATCATTATCATTACTAGGTTGAGCATCATCATGAACATCATCATTAATATTTTTACTAGGTTCATGTTCATTACCAGATTGTGTTTCAGCATCAGACATAGATATATCATTTGGATTATCAGGTGGTTCAGCAATAGGTTCACTAGAAGTTTGCACAGTTCTATCATTTTTCTTCTTCTTTTTAGAAGAACTAGGAACATCAATATTATTTCTTTGAGAATCTTGCTCGATTCTCTTAGGGTGGCCTTCAGGATACAAAGGTTCCTGAGTCATTCTACCGGTTCTAGTAGCCACTCTAACAGCATAATCATTTTTCTTACTATTCATTTCATCAAGCACTTCTTTTGAGCCTTAAGTACTTGTTCTACTTGAGTGGTAACCATAGAAGCATGTTTGCTAACAAGTTTAAGTTCACCTTTAATATCAGCCATATAATCACCCAAGCGTCTAATCATATAAACATTTTCTTTTAATTGTCTACCAAAATAAGCATCGAAGTCGTCTTGCTTAAACATAAAGTTATCAAACTCATCCAAGCACTGACTAGCAATTTTAGTAGGAGGGACTTCAGCTTTATCATATCTATAGAGAGAATTTACCTTTACTACCTGTGTCGGGATATCTAGATCAGGAGGTCCTTCAGTAAATAAAGAATTAAGATCATATGTTTCTTCAACAGGCGGTATATTAAGACCATGTATTTCTTCAATGGGAGGTAAATTCTTAATGTCTTCAGCTTTAATACCTTTTTATTTCATAGATTTCTTTGCCTCTTGCATATCTTCAGGACTGAGAAATAGAACACCTCTCTTCTTCGGAGTTGGTTTAGGAATAGGTTCAGTAATTGGAGCAGGAGCTGGCTCAGGAGGTGGCTCAGGAGGTTCCCAATTATTTTCATTTGTCAACATATTATTCAATAGAATTTCAGCTTCATCCGGTGTTCTTTCCCTGAAAAGAGAACCAGCACAACTATCCAGGTAATCTCTGGAAGCATCAGTTAGTCCATTATAAAATATATCAAGTATTTCGGGTTTCTTAAGAGGATGATCAGGCAAAGCATTAAGTAACTTGAGAAGCCTCCCCCAAGCTTGTGGGAGACTCTCTTTTTTAATTTGCACAAAGTTGTATATTTCCCTCAAAGCAGCTTGTTTCTTATGAGCAGGGAAATATTTAGCAGAGAAGTCATAAATCATATCCTAGGGACTACGCACACAACCAGGATCAAGAGAATTAAACCATATCTTAGCATCACCCTTTAATGAGAACGGAAATATTTTGAGTATATAGAAGTAACGCGATCTCTCATCATTAGTGAACAGGGCAGTTATATCATTTAACTTAGTAAGATGTGCCACAACAGTTTCAGATTCATAGCCATAAAACGGATTAGATTCAACCAAAGTAATTATATCAGGATCAATAGAGAATTCATAATCCTTATCAGAAACACATATAGGTGAAGTAGCAAAAGCAGGGTCGGGCCTCATTTTATCTCTAAGTGATTCTTTGTTCCATTTAATTAATAACCTCTTAAGCTCATATCTATCTTTGCAAGCTAAAATAGCGGCAGAAGATTCCATACCAAAAAGATAGCCCTCGGGAATGACTGGCATATTTTCATCATCACTATCATCATCGTATTCAGATTCAATAATTTCTTTTTCTCTAGCCCTACCAATTTGTTCATCAAGAAATTCACCAAGGGGCACAGTAGTATCAGGCATAGAAGCAGTTTCATCATAAGCACCATGCATAGCAGAAGTGGCATCATCAATAACATGCGACATATCAGAACGAATAGTAGAAGCAGGTGTAGGTGTCGCTAGCTTACTCATAACAGAAGGTGAATCAAGTGCGGAGCTAGATGGCAGTTCCTTACCTCCCCTCGTAGTTGAGGGATAGATCTTGGTTTTTGGATCCCTCAAGTTCTTCATAGTGTCTAGCATATATAAATCCCAAGTGACTCAAAGAATAGAGATATGCTCCCCGGCAACGGCGCCAGAAATTAGTCTTGATAGCCCATAAGTATAGGGGATCACAACAGCTTTCAAGGGTAGAGTATTCAACCCAAATTTATTGATTCGACACAAGGGGAGCCAAAGAATATTCTCAAGTATTAGCAGTTGAGTTGTCAATTCACCACACCTGGAAACTTAGTATCTACAGCAAAGTGTTTAGTAGCAAAGTAATATGATAGTGGTGGTAGTAGCAACAAAAGTTAAGACAGCAAAAACAATGTTTTTGGTATTTTGTAGTGATTGTAACAGTAGCAGCAGGAAAGTAAATAAGCGAAAACCAGTATATGGAAAACTCGTAGGCACCGGATCAGTGATGGATAATTATGCCGGATGCGGTTCATCATGTAACAGGCATAACATAGGGTGACACAGAACTAGCTCCAATTCGTCAATGTAATGTAGGCATGTATTCCGTATATAGTCATACGTGCTTATGGAAAAGAACTTGCATGGCATCTTTTGTCCTACCCTCCCGTGGCAGCGGGGTCCTATTGGAAACTAAGGGATATTAAGGCCTCCTTTTAATAGAGAACCGAAACAAAGCATTAGCACATAATGAATACATGAACTCCTCAAACTATGGTCATCACCGGGAGTGGTCCCGATTATTGTCACTTCGGGGTTGCCAGATCATAACACATAGTAGGTGACTATAGACATGCAAGATAGGATCAAGAAATCACATATATTCATGAAAACATAATAGGTTCAGATCTGAAATCATGGCACTCGGGCCCTAGTGACAAGCATTAAGCATAGCAAAGTCATAGCAACATCAATCTCAGAACATAATGGATACTAGGGATCAAACCCTAACAAAACTAACTCGATTACATGATAAATCTCATCCAACCCATCACCGTCCATCAAGCCTATGATGGAATTACTCATCCACGGCGGTGAGCATCATGAAATTGGTGATGGAGGATGGTTGATGATGACGACGACGACGAATTCCCCTCTCTGGAGCCCCGAACGGACTCCAGATCAGCCCTCCCGAGAGGTTTTAGGGCTTGGCGGCGGCTCCGTATCATAGAACGCGATGATTTCTTCTCTCTGATTTTTCTCTAGTCTTCATCTTTGGTGAGGATTTTTTATTGTTTTTTCTAAGATGTTCCGTGGAGTTTCAGGTCATTCCAAGAATATTTGTTTTCTGCACATAAAACAACACCATGGCAATTCTGCTGAAAACAGCATCAGTCCGGGTTAGTTCCATTCAAATCATACAAGTTAGACTCCAAAACAAGGGCAAAAGTGTTTGGAAAAGTAGATACGACGGAGACGTATGACATAGTTATGAGAATATCTAGGTATGATCATGTATATATGCATCACGTCCGAGACAAGTAGACCGACTCCTGCCTGCCTGCATCTACTACTATTACTCCACTCATCGACCGCTATCCAGCATGCATCTAGAGTATTAAGTTAAAAACAGAGTAACGCCTTAAGCAAGATGACATTATGTAGAGGGATAGACTCATGCAATATGAAGAAAACCCCATCTTGTTATCCTCGATGGCAACAATACAATACGTGCCTTGCTGCCCTTACTGTCACCGGGAAAGGACACCACAAGATTGAACCCAAAGCTAAGCACTTCTCCAATTGCAAGAAAGATCAATCTAGTAGGCCAAACCAAACTGATAATTCAAAGAGACTTGCAAAGATAACCAATCATACATAAAAGAATTAAGAGAAGATTCAAATATTATTCATAGGTAGACTTGATCATAAACCCACAATTCATCGGTCTCAACAAACACACCGCAAAAAGAAGATTACATCGAATTGATCTCCACAAGAGACGGGGAGAACATTGTATTGAGATCCAAAAAGAGAGAAGAAGCCATCTATCTACTAACTATGGACCCGTAGGTCTGAGGTAAACTACTCACACTTCATCGGAGGGGCTATGGTGTTGATGTAGAAGCCCTCCATGATCGATGCCCCCTCCGGCAGAGCTCCGGAACAGGCCCCAAGATGGGATCTCGTGGATACAGAAAGTTATGGTGGTGGAATTAGGGTTTTGGCTCCGTATCTGATCGTTTGGGGGTACGTGGGTATATATAGGAGGAAGAAGTACGTCGGTGGAGCAACAGGGGGCCCACGAGGGTGGAGGGCGCGCCTGGGGGTTAGGCGCGCCCCCCTACCTCGTGGCCTCCTGTTACGTGTCTTGACGTAGGGTCCAAGTCTACTGAGTTGTATTCGATGAGAAAATCATGTTCCCGAAGGTTTCATTCCGTTTGGACTCCGTTTTATATTCTTTTTCTTCGAAACCCTAAAACAGGCAAAAAACAGCAATTCTGGGTTGGGCCTCCGGTTAATAGGTTAGTCCCAAAATAATATAAAAGTGGATAATAAAGCCCAATAATGTCCAAAATAGTAGATAATATAGCATGGAGCAATCAAAAATTATAGATACATTGGAGACGTATCAAGCATCCCCAAGCTTAATTGCTGCTCGTCCTCGAGTAGGTAAATGATAAAAACAGAATTTTTGATGCGGAGTGCTACTTGGCATAATTTTAATGTAATTATTCTTAATTGTGGTATGAATATTCAGATTCGAAAGATTCAAGACAAAAGTTCATATTGACATAGAAAATAATAATACTTCAAGCATACTAACAAAGCAATTATGTCTTCTCAAAATAACATGGCTAAAGAAAGTTATCCCTACAAAACCATATAGTCTGGCTATGCTCTATCTTCACCACACAAAATATTTAAATCATGCACAACCCCGATGACAAGGCAAGCAATTGTTTCATACTTTTGACATTCTCAAAACTCTTTCAATCTTCACGCAATACATGAGCGTGAGCCATGGATATAGAACTATAGGTGGAATAGAGTGGTGGTTGTGGAGAAGACAAAAAGGAGAAGATAGTCTCACATCAACTAGGCATATCAACGGGCTATGGAGATGCCCATCAATATATATCAATGTGAGTGAGTAGGGATTGCCATGCAACGGATGCACTAGAGCTATAAGTATATGAAACCTCAAAAAGAAACTAAGTGGGTGTCGGGTAGGGGGTCCCGAACTGTGCGTCTAGGCGGATTGTAACAGGAGGCAGGGGACACAATGTTTTGCCCAGGTTCGGGCCCTCTTGATGGAGGTAAAACCCTACGTCCTGCTTGATTAATATTGATGATATGGGTAGTACAAGAGTAGATCTACCGCGAGATCAGAGAGGCTAAACCCTAGAAGCTAGCCTATGGTATGATTGTTGTTCATCCTACGGACTAAAACCCTTCGGTTTATATAGACACCGGAGAGGGCTAGGGTTACATAGAGTCGGTTACAACGGTAGGAGATCTACATATCCGTATCGCCAAGCTTGCCTTCCATGCCAAGAAAAGTCCCTTCCGGACACGGGACGAAGTCTTCAATCTTGTATCTTCATAGTCTAGGAGTCCGGCCGAAGGTATAGTCCGGCTATCCGGACACCCCCTAATCCAGGACTCCCTCAGTAGCCCCTGAACCAGGCTTCAATGACGACGAGTCCGGCATGCAGATTGTCTTCGGCATTGCAAGGCGGGTTCCTCCTCCAAGTACTTCATAGAAGATTTTGAACACAAAGGTAGTGTCCGGCTCTGCAAAATAAGTTTCCACGTATTGCCATAGAGAGAATAATATTTACACAAATCTAATCTGCTGACGTATTCCGTAGCGTGACATCACACCACGGCCAAGTGTTTATTCGAATCGTTTTACTGTCCCACCTTAGCGCATTTAGCAAGGCGGTTTCCTTGGCACGTCTTGTCAAAGCAGAGATCGTGTCCCCTTATTCTGGGATTCTCATCAATATGGGCATGGATAAACCAACCGTACCCGTTGGTATGTTTTCTCGATCAAAGGCGAGTCCCAAACGGTCATGGGGAGGGCCCTTGGTATTCAACCTCTTATAAAGAGACCAAGGCCTTACTCCTTTCTTTCAATCTCAAACGAGTTCGCCCTTCGCCTCGAGTTCCAACACCCAAGGCTCCAGATTTCAGGCGCTTCGGACCTTCGACAATGTCCGGTTCCGACCTCCGGGGCCGATGGATTCCCTCCTCCGTCACGGAGGAGGACGTGCTGAAGTTGAGAGAGGCCAGGTTCTTGACCGGTGAAATCTTGCATAGGCTGCCTGCTCAAGGGCAGGTCATTCCCACTCCCAAGCCTGGTGAGAGTGCGGTGTTCATGTCTCACTTCCTTCGGGGGCTAGGCTTCTCGACGGATCCCTTCGTGAGGGGGCTCATGTTTTATTATGGGCTGGAATTTCACGACTTAGCTCCGGAGTCCATCCTCCATATTTCCTCATTCATCATCGTGTGTGAAGCCTTCCTCCGTATTACTCCTCACTTCGGACTATGGCTCAAGACCTTCAAAGTAGAGCCGAAGATGATCGAGGGACGGCACGCGGAGTGCGGAGGTGCTTTTATAAGCAAGAATGCTGGTGCTCCATGGCCCGAGGGCTCTTTTCAAGGGGAGTCCAGCTTATGGCAATGAGCGTGGTTTTATATCACAGCTCCCAGGAGCACCAAGTGGGTGGCGCTGCCTGCTTTCCGCTCGGGTCCCCCGCCACGACTGGCGTCATGGGTCAATAAGGGGCTGGACTGGGGGTCGGCAAAGGACGTGCCCCTGTTGCAGGGCCGCAGCCGAGATCTGCTAGAAAGAGACATCAGTCTGGTCGTGGTGACGCAGGTTATGTTAATTCGCCGAGTTCTGCCCTGCAAACGTCGCCCCCTCCGCTTGCGGGACTTCAACCCAGAGGGACCACGAGTTCTCCAACATTTTCTTGGCATGACGCCCGTGGAGATGTACAAATTGTTCTTCGGACCACAAGTAGTGTGTCCGGATTCTACGGAGGACGCATGTCTGAGCTGCAATCGTCCGGATACTCAAGTATGTAGCCTTGTGCCTGGACTTGCAATCCGTATATTTATCATAAAATTGCCCCTAAAAGAGCTGTCCTTTAAATAGGAGTGGATAGCGAAAGCAAAGCTAATCAGGTGTCCGGCCCCCTCCCTGAGACCACACCGGGTCCCGTGCTAGTCAGGATGTTGGAGGTTGTGCCTTCAAAGGAAAGCGAGGGAGGGGACAAGGAAGCTACAGCCTCCTCGAAGGAGGTTGTCCGGAAGGGAGGAATCGAAAATTCCTCTCCTCAGGGGAAGAAGAGGACCGCCTCTGAAGACCCAGGGACCATGGCCTCAAAGAGGAGGAAGAAATCTTCGCCAGAGGGTCCTGTGCTGGGGGATACTTCGGCCGAATTATGCCCTCAAGGGGATCAGCCCTCCACCGAGCCGTAATTAGAGAGGAGTTTTCTTTTTAAGAAATGAGAGAAATCCTTGCTTTATATCTGAGAAAAGTAATCGAAAATTTACCTTGTAGCTCGGACCTTAGCCCTTCTCAGCAGAGCTCGTCTTCGGGGGATCTTCTTCCGGAGATGATGGAGAGCGGAACGCCTCCCCCTGCCGTACCGCCTTGCGAGGCGGGCGACCCTGATGTATCATCCCGGAGGGTTTCTCCGAATCTGGCAGAGCCGGAAGGTAGTCATATGGCCCCCCAAAGCCCTCCGCGTCTGGCCTTCAAAAAGGGCCATCAGACGAGTCCGGCGCCGTCTGGTGCGCGGTCGGAGGAGCTGAAGGATCTGCTAGGGCGAGCATCTATCTCAGAGGAGCACCGTGCATTGATGGGTACGGTGATTGAGAGGATTTCATCCGCGGAGAGCGGATTGCACGAGGCCGTCAGGAGTTTACTGAGTACTGACAGGTTTTGAGGTACGCGAAATAATGTACCCTTTTTGGACAGTTGTGCATAAATAAGATGCGCCCTGTATAGATTGTAGCCCCTGAGACTCTGTGCGTTGTCAAAAGTGACGGCGCGCAGAGGATCATAATCCCAGGTCTAACATGCCGCCTTCATATGTAGGTGGCGAAGTGTCCGGTGGCCAGCCGGACTGGTGAAGTTGCCGAGCTAAAGCGGCAACTTGATGTGGCAGATGCCGACATCGCGCTTGTCAACAAGCGGCTTGACGAGGCACAAGGTATGTAGTTCCTCCGACGGCACCTGGTAAGAGGAGTTTTATGCCAGTATCTTACAATGTGTGCGCTTGATGCAGATGGTGCTGCTGCCATGGAGAATCTTCGGGCGGAACTTGCCCGAGCCAAGGAGCAAGCCAGGAAAAGTGATGCGGCTGCCTTAAAGGCAATTGAAGAGTTGAAAGCCGAATAGGTTGCTCACTGCCGAAGCAAGAAGGAAATGGCCAAGATGGCCATGAAGCTGAAGAATGCTGCTGACCATTGCAAGCTTCTTGAAAAAGAAGATCGGGCGAAACAGACGGACCTGGAGAAGGCCGTTGCCGATGCCAAGGATGCTCGCTCTGCGATGAGAGCTATGAAGGAGGAGCTGCGTCAGGCCGGAGAGATCGCGGCTGGAAAGCCCTTGATGCTGCGGAGGAAGTTCTGTGATCCTAAACATGCTCCGTTAGACGGGATGTGGAGTACGGCGGACACCTATCTGGATTTGGCAGCGAGTGCCGCAGATGCGGCCGAACACTTCTGAGATCAAGAAGATCACGAAGTGGAAAAGCTCTTTTGGTCGCAGTTCCACAATCCGGAGCGTCCACTGTCATTAGCCGATCGTTTGGCCGAATGGGCCGAGCTAAATAGGTTGTCCGGACTCGCCATGAAGTATGTCATGAGTCATCTGTGGCCAGAGAGGCCAGAGCCGAAAAGTTATTTCAACTTAGTGCAGCATTTCCTTGGTGCGGCGCCGCATATCAATGCGATGAAGAGGTCAGCGTGCATAGAGGGTGCGCGGATGGCTCTTGCCCGTGTGAAGACATACTGGGCGGAAATGGAGGCCACCACTATTGCATCCCCAGACTCGGATGGAAGCCGAGTACCTGCCGAGCACTATTTTCAGGAAGTTCTGCAAGGCGCTCGTTTAATAGAGACGCAATACTCGAAGGATACTATATTCGAATAGCATATATTATTGTAAAACAATATTTTGATAAATTGTAGAAGCTTTTTATACTTGTTCCTGCAAGTATTATAATACCTCCTGTGCGGCCGTTTAACATATATGTATATATAATCTAAAAGATGGCAGTCGTCGGCTTCAGCCCCCACGCACATAATGCGGGGGTGTTCACAGAAGGCGCATTTTCACACTTGATCCAACGCCTTGGTCCTACAAAGGAGGTGATAGCGCAGCGAACTAGGCAATCGGACTATGATGCTTTATCACTTTCACTTAGCCATAGGAGTTTGACAGTGAGGCTACTTATATAGCCCATGGTGGCGCCTGCGCTCGCCCGAACTTGGGGCGCGTATGTGCCTGGCCAGGAAGCGGCCCATTCGTTAATGCGGAGGAATCCTAAAGATTCCAGTAAGTCATCGAGTGGTTGACCAGTCTCATGCTATATCATGACAGTCAGTTTTCGGCTTTCTCTACTGAGGTGCTCGCCTGGCCGAACCGGGGCACAATCGCAGTAGTTCTCCTGGTGCCGCCTTAGCCGATAGAGCGGAACGTAAGGCAGCAAAACACAGGAGTCAGGCAAACCTAATATTTGACCAAAGACATGATTTGGAGCTGATGCATATAAGGCCAAACTCGCGACGCCGAACACTCCCTAAGGTATTCGGTCCTTGTGAGGGCGGGCAGGATAACACCCTTAGTAATAAGCCCCTAGTGTCCAGGTACGCGCAAAAACTCTGACGTGGCCACATGCCAAAACGCCAGCCTCCTCCTTGGTTATACCAAGAAACCAGGGGATGTGTATCAATAAGAGACAGTAAAAAAGGTTTACGCAGGGTCTTAATCTGAAAAGAATCCTTGGAACGGGTCCCTGCTGCACGTTTGCGCCTGTGTCTCCGTTGTGCCGTATCCTGGACGGGCGTAGAACAATGTTCATCTGTAAAAGAGAGGAACTTAGTTTAGGAAAGATCGCGCCGAACATGAGTTATACTAAATAAACAAAGTATAAATCGAAATGGGTAAAATGAGCTTTATTGTCTCTTGTTTTATATGCGCGGAGCCCCTAGTACAGGGGTATACGGCTATTAAGCCTTTATCAGTTGTATGTTTATGCCGGACTCGTCTAGCCGTGTCCGTGGTCTCGACGACCTGTTTAGGTGCTTTGGCTGGTGGAGCCGCTTTATTGTGGGGCTGTCAAGGCAGCCGCACTGTCTTCCGCGCGGGGGAACACTCAATGTTTTCCCTTTAATGAGATGATGCCTCGTGGACCGGGCATCCTAAGCGGAAGAGATGCATAATGCGGTATTGCGTTAAAGCGGGCAAAAGCTTCGCGTCCCAGCAGTGCTTGATAGCTACTTGAGAATGGGGCGATGTGGAAAGTTAGCTGTTCGCGACGGAAGTTATCGGGGGAGCCGAACATAACTTCTAGCCTGAGAGAACCCATGCAGCAGGCATCCGGGCCTGGCGTTACCCCTTGAAAGGAGGTTTTGTGTAACGCCCCGTGACCGATGTGCCAGGTGTCGTCCAGTTATTTGCTGTTGTTGCCTTGTCATTTCTTGCGTGTCATGCATTGCATATCATGTCATCATGCACATTTCATTTGCATACGTGTTCGTCTCATGCATCCGAGCATTTTCCCCGTTGTCCGTTTTGCATTCCGGCGCTCCGTTCTCCTTCGATGGTCCTTTCTACCTTTCTTTCGTGTGTGGGGGTTAAACATTTCCGGATTGGACTGAGACTTGCCAAGCGGCCTTGGTTTACTACCGGTAGACCGCCTGTCAAGTTTCGTACCATTTGGACTTCGTTTGATACTCCAACGGTTAACCGAGGGACCGAAAAGGCCTCGTGTGTGTTGCAGACCAACACCCCTCCAATTTGGCCCAAAACCCACCAAAACATTCTCCATCATCTAGAGCGTTCGATCACGATCGCGTGGCCGAAAACCGCACCTCATTTGGACTCTCCTAGCTCCCTCTACCTATAAATATGTGTCCCTCCCGGAATTTTCGCGCAGATGAACCCTAAACTCCTCCCTCAGCGCCGCCGGACATGTCCGTCTCGTCGGCGGACGCGTCCACCGCTGCCGGCCACATCGCCCCGTCCAATGGGAGCGTGCCACGTCGCCCTCCCCGCCGCCGCATCCAACCGGATCCTGCCACGTGGCATCGCCGCCAGCCACCTCCCGCCGAAGCCCGCCGGGCCCATGTCCGGCCCTCCCCGTCGCAGATCTGGGTCGTGCCCGCGCGCCCCGGCTCCCTCTTCTTCCCCGACCGCGGTGCCCCGCTCGCCGCGCCGCCGTCGTGGGCCGCCGTCGCCTCAGTCCGGCGAGCGCGCGCCACCACCTCCATCCGCCGGCGCCGCCCATCTCCGCCCTCACCCGCCAGCGACCTCCTCCGCGCGAGCCGCCCGTGTCCTCGCCTCTACGTGACCCCGCCTCCTGCCCGAGGTCGCCGCCGCCGCCATCTTACGCCGGCCACCGCGCCGCGCCGCTCCGGTCGCCGATCGCCGCCGCCATCGCCGGAGTTCGATCCGGCCGGATCTGGCGGATCGGGATCAGATCCACCAGCCCTTCGAACCAAACACCCGCGCCCGTCCCCGGATCGCTTCGTCCCGGAACCACCTCGTCCACCCGTTGACTTTTCCCGCAGGGTAAAATTCCACCAAGTCCCCGAAATTTCCACGTTTCATATGGCCATGTTCATCGTGCCGTAACTTTGCATCCGTAGCTCCGATTCATGCATATAGCATATCAAAATGTTCAGCTCAGAGAGCACATCATTTCATGTCATTGCATCATTTTCATCTGAGTTTATCTTGATGCCCGAAATGCTGTTAGAAGAGTGCTACTTGAGATAATTGTCAGATCTGCTACTTCATTTAGATATTTGTCATTTTTGCCATGATTATTGTGTGCATGATATGCCCATGAGTTCTACATATGTTTTGTTAAGGGTTTTGCCATCTTTCCAGAGATGCAAACCATGTATTTTTGTGATGTGTGTGGTGACTAGCACAAGCTTGCAAAGTGAGGCACTTGGTAATGCTGATTTCAGGGACTTAGCATTTCCACTAAGTCCTTGAGCTGTTTATCTCATGATGCCATATGTTCATGTTGTTTCCTAGTGATCCGTGCCTCTTTTGAGGATGATCAGTAAGGATGTTTTGTTAATCTTGTAGTGCTCTATCCATCCATGTATTTGTTTGCAATTATGGAGCACCCTAGCTTGAGTCAATCGAGCTCTACTTTTGTCATTTCGTGAATCTGGGCAGATTGTCTACTTGTTAGCAATTTTGCCGAGGATGTTGTAGTTGATCCATGCATGCCATGCTTTACTTTGCCATGTTCAGGTCCTGTAGCATATAGTTTTGTTGCTCCGAAGAGTGCTATCTGATCTGAAATTCCAGACAAGTGTTAATTTCACTAAGTCTGAAATCTGTTTACCATATGCATTTTTGCCATGCTTGTTTGAACCTGTTAATGGATGAATTGGCCGTAGCTCAGTGCCAGACTTTTGTTAAGCATCATGAATGCATACCTGCCATGTACTTTTATGCCATGTTTGAGTGCTGTAGCATGTTCATCTTGTTGCATTTAGATGACTACCTGCTGTAAATCGCAGAACGTGGCCATATTTGAATCGCTTGCCATTTCCAAACCGTAACTCCAATTCCGGTGTTCTTTATATCGTTTTCAAGCGATTTCATCTCATCTTTCCAGTGGCACACTTGGATTCCCAAGTTGAGGCCAGGTTCATGCATTCCTTTTCAAATCATGCATATGCATCGCATACCGCATCCCGCATATCATACCATGTTCATGTGTTGGTTGTTTACTATGTTATGTGTTTCTTTCCGATGTTTGCTTCTTCGGGTTGGTTCCGGTAACGTCGTGTTTGTGAGGACCCGTTCGTCTACGTCCGTTTGTCTTCTTCATGGACTCGTTCTTCTTCCTTGCGGGATTTCAAGCAAGATGATCATACCCTCGAAATCACTACTATCTTTGCTTTGCTAGATGCTCGCTCTTTTGCTATGCCTATGCTGCGATACCTACCACTTGCTTATCATGCCTCCCATATTGTTGAACCAAGCGTCTAACCCACCTTGTCCTAGCAAACCGTTGTTTGGCTATGTTACTGCTTTGCTCAGCCCCTCTTATAGCGTTGTTAGTTGCAGGTGAAGATTGAAGTTTGTTCCTTGTTGGAACATGGAGATGTTGTTCCTTGTTGGAACATGTTTACTTGTTGGGATATCACAGTATATCTTATTTCAATTAATGCATCTATATACTTGGTAAAGGGTGGAAGGCTCGGCCTTATGCCTGGTGTTTTGTTCCACTCTTGCTGCCCTAGTTTCCGTCATATCGGTGTTATGTTCCTGGATTTTGCGTTCCTTATGCGGTTGGGTAATAATGGGAACCCCTTGACAGTTCGCCTTAAGTAAAGCTCTTCCAGCAAGGCCCAATATTGGTTTTACCATTTTCCACCTAGCCTTTTTCTTTTCCCTTGGGAGTCGCGCTCCTGAGGGTCATCATTATTTTACCCACCCCCCCGGGCCAGTGCTCCTCTGAGTGTTGGTCCAACTAAGCGATGTCCGAGGCTACCAAGGGCAACTCTGGGCTGGCTTACCCGACATCTTGCTCATCCGGTGTGCCCTGAGAACGAGATATGTGCAGCTCCTATCGGGATTTGTTGGCACATCTGGGTGGTGTTGCTGGTTTAGTTTTACCCTGTCGAAATGTCTTGTAGAACCGGGATACCGAGTCTGATCGGAATGTCTCAGGAGGAGGTCTATTCCTCCGTTGACCGTGAGAGCTTGTGATGGGCTAAGTTGGGACACCCCTGCAGGGATTTGAACTTTCGAAAGCTGTGCCCGTGGTTATGGGAAGATGGGAATTTGTTAACGTCCGGTTGTAGAAAACCTGAATTTGACCTTAATTAAAATGAATCAACAACATGTGTTACCGTGATGGTCTCTTTTCGGCGGAGTCCGGGAAGTGAACACGGTGTGGGAGTTATGCTTGACGTAGGTTGTTCTAGGATCACTTCTTGATCATAGTTTCTCGATCGTGCTTTGCCTTCTCTTCTCGCTCTCATTTGCATATGTTAGCCACCATATATGCTAGTTGCTTGCTGCAGCTACTCCTCATACCTTTTACCTTACCCATAAGCTTAAATAGTCTTGATCGTGAGGGTGCGAGATTGCTGAGTCCCTGTGGCTCACAGATACTTCCAAAACCAGCTTGCAGGTGCCGATGAGTCCGTGCAGATGACGCAACCAAGCTCAGGAGGAGCTCGATGAAGATCTTGTCCTTTGTGTTGTTTCGTTCTAGTTGATCAGTAGTGGAGCCCAGTTGGGGTCGATCGGGGACCTTGTCGCATTTGGGGTTCTTCTTTTATTTTGGTTCCGTAGTCGGGCCTTGATTGTATTTGGATGATGTAATGCTTTGTTCTTGTAATTGTGTGAAGTGGCAATTGTAAGCCAACTATGTATCTTTTCCCCTTTTGTATTACATGGGTTGTGTGAAGATTACCTCACTTGCGACATTGCTTTCAATGCGGTTATGCCTCTAAGTCGTGCTTCGACACGTGGGAGATATAGCCGCATCGAGGGCGTTACATTTTGCTTTGGCGAATTTTTGTTGGGTCTATCCCCATGTCGCGGATTGTGTCCTGGTATAACAGGTTTAGACCACTGCCGCCGTCCATCAGGACATTTGTAAGGTGGAGTCCGCCGATTAGTGGATCTAATACCAAGGCAGTCCAGCCTGTGTTCCGAATACTTCTAGAGTAATCCTGATGGTCGAAGGTGATCGGTTTTAACACCATTGGCGAGACTCCTTTGGGATAGGCCGTATGGCGCGTATCTCTGTTGGCGCCATTCTGTTCGTCACGTGAAGTAAGTTTACTGTTTTGACTTCTTGTGGGGAATCCTTCTGTTTCCTGGTGCTCTGCTTGTGGGGTTCGTCGTCGTCCTCACTTGGTGTGTCGAGCCCCTTGTGTTCGGCGTTGAGTTTGCCGCTTTCTTGAAAACCCAACATTCTCTATGGGTATGGTTCGCAGGCTTCCCGGGAGTACTGTGTATTTGACATATCTTGTCCAAGATTTTGTTTAAGTTGGATAGCTCATCCCTGTTATCCTTGAGGGGCGGCTTTCTCTGATTCTGCCACGAGCTTTTGAATCCGGCGTTGACCGCCGTGCTCTTTGGGCTGTTTCCCTTATTCCGGCGCTGGTCCTTGCTGCGTCGGTGTTTTCCGTTTCCATCCCTAACTTCGGATGTACTTGGGTCGCTGGTGCTACATCTTGCCAACCAGCTATCCTCTCCTGCGCAAAAGTGGGTCATGGGGCTTGTTAATGCGGCCATTGTTCTTGGCTTTTCTTGGCCGAGGTGTCTGGCGAGCCATTCGTCTCGAACGTTATGCTTAAAACCTGCTAGGGCTTCGGCGTCCGGACAGTCAACTATCTGATTCTTTTTAGTAAGAAATGAAGGAAATATGCCCTAGAGGCAATAATAAAGTTATTATTTATTTCCTAATATCATGATAAATGTTTATTATTCATGATAGAATTGTATTAACCGGAAACATAATACATGTGTGAATACATAGACAAACAGAGTGTCACTAGTATGCCTCTACTTGACTAGCTCATTAATCGAAGATGGTTATGTTTCCTGACCATGAACAAAAGAGTTGTTATTTGATTAACGGGATCACATCATTAGAAGAATGATGTGATTGACTTGAGCCATTCCATTAGCTTAGCACTCGATCGTTTAGTATGTTGCTATTGCTTTCTTCATGACTTATACATGTTCCTATGACTATGAGATTATGCAACTCCCGTTTGCCGGAGGAACACTTTGTGTGCTACCAAACGTCACAATGTAACTGGGTGATTATAAAGGAGCTCTACAGGTGTCTCCAAAGGTACATGTTGGGTTGGCGTATTTCGAGATTAGGATTTGTCACTCCTATTGTCGGAGAGGTATCTCTGGGCCCTCTCGGTAATACACATCACATAAGCCTTGCAAGCATTGCAACTAATGAGTTAGTTGTGAGATGATGTATTACGGAATGAGTAAAGAGACTTGCCGGTAACAAGATTGAACTAGGTATTAAGATACCGATGATCGAATCTCGGGCAAGTAACATACCGATGACAAAGGGAACAACGTATGTTGTTATGCGGTCTGACCGATCAAGATCTTCATAGAATATGTAGGAGACAATATGAGCATCCAGGTTCCGCTATTGGTTATTGACCGGAGACGTGTCTCGGTCATGTCTACATTGTTCTCGAACCCGTAGGGTCCGCATGCTTAAGGTTTCGATGACAGTTATATTATGAGTTTATGAGTTTTGATGTACCGAAGGAGTTCGGAGTCCCGGATGGGATCGGGGACATGACAAGGAGTATCGAAATGGTCGAGACATAAAGATTGATATATTGGAAGCCTATATTTGGATATCGGAAGTGTTCCGGGTGAAATCGGGATTTTACCGGAGCACCGGGAGGTTACCGGAACCCCCCGGGAGGTATATGGGCCTTAGTGGGCCATAGTGGAAGAGAGGAGAGGTGGCCAGGCCTGGGCCGCGCGCCCCTCCCCCCCTAGTCCGAATAGGACAAGGAGAGGGGGCAGCGCCCCCCCCCTTCCTTCTCTCCCTCCTCTCTCCTCTTTCCCCCCTCCCGAATCCTATTCCAACTAGGAAAGGGGGGAATCCTACTCCCGGAGGGAGTAGGACTCCTCCTGGCGCACCCTCTCCTGGCCGGCCGCACCCCCCCTTTGATCCTTTATATATGGAGGCAGAGGGCACCCCTAGAGACACAAGTTGATCCACGTGATCATATTCTTAGCCGTGTGCGGTGCCCCCTTCCACCATAGTCCTCGATAATATTGCAGCGGTGCTTAGGCGAAGCCCTGCGACGGTAGTACATCAAGATCTTCACCACGCCGTCGTGCTGACGGAACTCTTCCCCGACACTTTGCTGGATCGGAGTCCGGGGATCGTCATCGAGCTGAACGTGTGCTAGAACTCGGAGGTGCCGTAGTTTCGGTGCTTGATCGGTCGGGCCGTGAAGACGTACGACTACATCAACCACGTTGTGCTAACGCTTCCGTTGTTGATCTACAAGGGTACGTAGATCACACTCTCCCCTCTCGTTGCTATGCATCACCATGATCTTGCGTGTGCGTAGGAATTTTTTTGAAATTACTACGTTACCCAACAGTGGCATCCGAGCCTAGGTTTTATGTGTTGATGTTATTTGCACGAGTAGAACACAAGTGAGTTGTGGGCGATATAAGTCATACTGCTTACCAGCATGTCATACTTTGGTTCGGCGGTATTGTTGGACGAAGCGGCCCGGACCGGCATTACGCGTACGCTTACGTGAGACCGGTTCTCCCGACGTGCTTTGCACAAAGGTGGCTAGCGGGTGACAGTTTCTTCAACTTTAGTTGAACCGAGTGTGGCTACGCCCGGTCCTTGCGAAGGTTAAAACAGCACCAACTTGACAAACTATCGTTGTGGTTTTGATGCGTAGGTAAGATTGGTTCTTGCTTAAGCCCGTAGCAGCCACGTAAAACTTGCAACAACAAAGTAGAGGACGTCTAACTTGTTTTTGTAGGGCATGTTGTGATGTGATATGGTCAAGACATGATGCTAAATTTTATTGTATGAGATGATCATGTTTTGTAACCAAGTTATCGGCAACTGGTAGGAGCCATATGGTTGTCGCTTTATTGTATGCAATGCAATCGCGCTGTAATGCTTTACTTTATCACTAAGCGGTAGCGATAGTCATGGAAGCATAAGATTGGCGAGACGACAATGATGCTACGATGGAGATCAAGGTGTCGCACCGGTGACGATGGTGATCATGACGGTGCTTCGAAGATGGAGATCACAAGCACAAGATGATGATGGCCATATCATATCACTTATATTGATTGCATGTGATGTTTATCTTTTATGCATCTTATCTTGCTTTGATTGACGGTAGCATTATAAGATGATCTCTCACTAATTATCAAGAAGTGTTCTCCCTGAGTATGCACCGTTGTGAAAGTTCTTTGTGCTGAGACACCACATGATGATCGGGTGTGATAGGCTCTACATTTAAATACAACGGGTGCAAAACAGTTGCACACGCGGAATACTCAGGTTATACTTGACGAGCCAAGCATATACAGATATGGCCTCGGAACACGGAGACCGAAAGGTCGAGCGTGAATCATATAGTAGATATGATCAACATAGTGATGTTCACCAATGAAACTACTCCATCTCACGTGATGATCGGACATGGTTTAGTTGATTTGGATCACGTGATCACTTAGAGGATTAGAGGGATGTCTATCTAAGTGGGAGTTCTTAAGTAATATGATTAATTGAACTTAAATTTATTATGAACTTAGTCCTGGTAGTATTTTGCAAATTATGTTGTAGATCAATAGCTCGCGTTGTTGCTTTCATATGTTTATTTTGATATGTTCCTAGAGAAAATTGTGTTGAAAGATATTAGTAGCAATGATGCGGATTGGATCCGTGATCTAAAGTTTATCCTCATTGCTGCATAGAAGAATTATGTCCTTGATGCACCGCTAAGTGACAGACCTATTGCAGGATCAGATGCAGACGTTATGAATGTTTGGCTAGCTCAATATGATGACTACTTGATAGTTTAGTGCACCATGCTTAACAGCTTAGAATCGGGACTTCAAAGACGTTTTGAACGTCATGGACCATATGAGATGTTCCAGGAGTTGAAGTTAATATTTCATGCAAATACCCGAGTTGAGAGATATGAAGTCTCCAACAAGTTCTATAGCTAAAAGATGGAGGAGAATTGCTCAACTAGTGAGCATGTGCTCAGATTGTCTGGGTACTACAATCGCTTGAATCAAGTGGGAGTTAATCTTCCAGATAAAATAGTGATTGACAAAATTCTCTAGTCACCAACACCAAGTTAGTCGAACTTCGTGATGAACTATGATATGCAAGGGATAACGGAAACGATTCCCAAGCTCTTCGTAATACTAAAATTGACGAAGGTAGAAATCAAGAAAAACATCAAGTGTTGATGGTTGACGAGACCACTAGTTTCAAGAAAAGGGCAAAGGGAAGAAGAGGAACTTCAAGAAGAATGGCAAGCGAGTTGCTGCTCAAGTGAAGAAGCTCAAGTCCGGTCCCAAGCCTGAGACCAAGTGCTTCTACTGCAAAGGGACTAGTCACTGGAAGCGGAACTACCCAAGTATTTGGTGGATAAGAAAGGATGGCAAAGTAAACAAAGGTATCTTTGATATACATGTTATTGATGTGTACTTTACTAGTGTTCATAGCAACCCCTCAGTATTTGGTACTAGTTCAGTTGCTAAGATTAGTAACTTGAATCGGGAGTTGCAGAATGAACAGAGACTAGTTAAGGGTAAGGTGACGATGTGTGTTTGAAGTAGTTCCAAGATTGATATGATCATCATCGCACACTCCCTATACTTTCGGGATTAGTGTTGAACCTAAATAAGTGTTATTTGGTGTTTGCGTTGAGCATAAATATGATTTGATCCTGTTTATTGCAATACGGTTATTCATTTAAGTAAGAGAATAAATTGTTGTTCTATTTACATGAATAAAACCTTATATGGTTACACACCCAATGAAAATAGTTCGTTGGATCTCGATCGTAGTGATACACATATTCATAGTGTTGAAACCAAAAGATGCAGAGTTGATAATGATAGTGCAACTTATTTGTGGCACTCCCGTTTAGGTCATATCGGTATAAAGCGCATGAAGAAACTCCATACTGATGGGCTTTTGGAACCACTTGATTATGAATCACTTGGTACTTGTGAACTGTGCCTTATGGGTAGGATGACAAAAACACCGTTCTCCGGTACTATGGAGAGAGCAACAGATTTGTTAGAAATCATACATACAGATGTATGTGGTCCGATGAATGTTGAGGCTCGTGGCGGATATCGTTATTTTCTCACCTTCACAGATGACTTAAGCAGATATGGGTATATCTACTTAATGAAACACAAGTCTGAAACGTTTGAAAAGTTCAAAGAATTTCAGAGTGAAGTTGAAAATCATCGTAACAAGAAAATAAAATTCCTACGATCTGATCGTGGAGGAGAATATTTGAGTTACGAGTTTGGTGTACATTTGAAACAATGTGGAATAGTTTTGCAACTCACGCCACCCGGAACACCATAGCATAATGGTGTGTCCGAACGTCATAATCGTACTTTACCAGATATGGTACGATCTATGATGTCTCTTACTGATTTACCGCTATTGTTTTGGGGATACGCTCTAGAGACGGTTGCATTCACGTTAAATAGGGCACCATCAAAATCCGTTGAGACGACGCCTTATGAACTGTGGTTTGGCAAGAAACCAAAGCTGTCATTTCTGAAAGTTTGGGGCTGCGATGCTTATGTGAAAAAGCTTCAACCTGATAAGCTCGAACCCAAATTGGAAAAATGTGTCTTCATAGGATATCCAAAGGAAACTATTGGATACACCTTCTATCACATATCCGAAGGCAAGACTTTTGTTGCTAAATTCGGAAACTTTCTGGAGAAGGAGTTTCTCTCGAAAGAAGTGAGTGGGAGGAAAGTAGAACTTGACGAGGTAACTGTACCTACTCCCTTATTGGAAAGTAGTACATCGCAGAAATCTATTTCTGTGACACCTACACCAATTAGTGAGGAAGCTAATGATAATGATCATGAAACTTCATAACAAGATACTACTGAACCTCGTAGATCAACCAGAGTGAGATCCGCGCCAGAGTGGTACGGTAATCCTGTTCTGGAAGTCATGCTACTAGATCATGATGAACCTATGAACTATGAAGAAGTGATGGTGAGCCCAGATTCCGCAAAATGGATTGAAGCCATGAAATCTGAGATGGGATCCATGTATGAGAACAAAGTATGGACTTTGGTTGACTTGCCCAATGATAGGAAGGCAATTGAGAATAAATGGATCTTCAAGAAGAAGACGGACGCTGACGGTAATATTACTGTCTACAAAGCTCGACTTGTCGCAAAAGGTTTTCGGCAAGTTCAAGGGATTGACTATGATGAGACCTTCTCACTCGTAGCAATGCTTAAGTCTGTCCGAATCATGTTAGCAATTGCCGCATTTTATGATTATGAAATTTGGCAGATGGATGTCAAAACTGCATTCCTGAATGGATTTCTGGAAGAAGAGTTGTATATGATGCAACCAGAAGGTTTTGTTGATCCAGAGGGAGCTAACAAAGTGTGCAAGCTCCAGCGATCCATTTATGGACTGGTGCAAGCCTCTCGGAGTTGGAATAAACGCTTTGATAGTATGATCAAAGCATATAGTTTTATACAGACTTGCGGTGAAGCCTGTATTTACAAGAAAGTGAGTGGGAGCACTACAGCATTTCTGATAAATATATGTGAATGACATATTATTGATCGGAAATAATGTAGAATTATTCTGCAAAGCATAAATGAGTGTTTTGAAAGAAGTTTTTCAAAGAAAGACCTCGGTGAAGCTGCTTACATATTAAGCATCAAGATCTATAGAGATAGATCAAGACGCTTGATAAGTTTTTTCAATGAGTACATACCTTGACAATATTTTGAAGTAGTTCAAAAATGGAACAGTCAAAGAAAGAGTTCTTGGCTGTGTTACAAGGTGTGAAATTGAGAAAGACTCAAAGCCCGACCACGGCAGAAGATAGAAAGAGAATTAAAGTCATTCCCTATGCCTCAGCCATAGGTTCTATAAAGTATGCCATGCTGTGTACCAGATCTATTGTATACCCTACACTGTGTTAAGCAAGGGAGTACAATAGTGATCTAAGAGTAGATTACTGGACAGCGGTCAAAATTATCCTTAGTGGAATAAGGAAATATTTCTCAATTATGGAGGTGACAAAAGGTTCATCGTAAAAAGTTACGTCGATGCAAGTTTTGACACAGATCTGGATGACTCTAAGTCTCGATCTAGATACATATTAAAAGTGGGAGCAATTAGCTAGAGTAGCTCCGTACAGAGCATTGTAGACATAGAATTCGCAAAATACTTACGGATCTGTATGTGACAGACCTGTTGACTAATATTATCTCACAAGCAAAACATGATCACACCTTAGTACTCTTTGGGTGTTAATCACATAAACGATGTGAACTAGATTATTGACTCTAGTAAACCCTTTGGGTATAGGTCACATGACGATGTGAACTATGGGTGTTAATCACATGGTGATGTGAACTATTAGTGTTGAATCACATGGCGATGTGAACTAGATTATTGACTCTAGTGCAAGTGGGAGACTGAAGGAAATATGCCCTAGAGGCAATAATAAAGTTATTACTTATTTCCTTATATCATGATAAATGTTTATTATTCATGCTAGAATTGTATTAACCGGAAACATAATACATGTGTGAATACTTAGATAAACAGAGTGTCACTAGTATGCCTCTACTTGACTAGCTCGTTAATCGAAGATGGTTATGTTTCCTGACCATGAACAAAAGAGTTGTTATTTGATTAACGGGATCACATCATTAGAAGAATGATGTGATTGACTTGACCCATTCCATTAGCTTAGCACTCGATCGTTGAGTATGTTGCTATTGCTTTCTTCATGACTTATACATGTTCCTATGACTATGAGATTATGCAACTCCCGTTTGCCGGAGGAACACTTTGTGTGCTACCAAACTTCACAACGTAACTGGGTGATTATAAAGGAGCTCTACAGGTGTCTCCAAAGGTACATGTTGGGTTAGCATATTTCGAGATTAGGATTTGTCACTCCGATTGTCGGAGAGGTATCTCTGGGCCCTCTCGGTAATACACATCACATAAGCCTTGCAAGCATTGCAACTAATGAGTTAGTTGTGAGATGATGTATTACGGAACGAGTAAAGAGACTTGCCGGTAACGAGATTGAACTAGGTATTAAGATACCGACGATCGAATCTCGGGCAAGTAACATACCGATGACAAACGGAACAACGTATGTTGTTATGCGGTCTGACCGATAAAGATCTTCATAGAATATGTAGGAGCCAATATGAGCATCCAGGTTCCGCTATTGGTTATTGACCGGAGACGTGTCTCGGTCATGTCTACATTGTTCTCGAACCCGTAGGGTCCGCACGCTTAAGGTTTCGATGACAGTTATATTATGAGTTTATGAGTTTTGATGTACCGAAGGAGTTCGGAGTCCCGGATGGGATCGGGGACATGATGAGGAGTCTCGAAATGGTCGAGACAGAAAGATTGATATATTGGAAGCCTATATTTGGATATTGGAAGTGTTCCGGGTGAAATCGGGATATTACCGGAGTACTGGGAGGTTACCGGAACCCCCCGGGAGGTATATGGTCCTTAGTGGGCCTTAGTGGAAGAGAGGAGAGGTGGCCAGGGCTGGGCCGCGTGCCCCTCCCCCCCTAGTCCGAATAGGACAAGGAGAGGGGGCGGCGCCCCCCCCCCTTCTCTCTCTCCTCTTTCCCCCCTCCCGAATCCTATTCCAACTAGGAAAGGGGGGAATCCTACTCCCAGAGGGAGTAGGACTCCTCCTGGCGCGCCCTCTCCTGGCTGGCCGCACCCCTCCCCTTTGATCCTTTATATACGGAGGCAGAGGGCACCCCTAGAGACACAAGTTGATCCACGTGATCATATTCTTAGCTGTGTGCGGTGTCCCCTTCCACCATAGTCCTCGATAATATTGTAGCGGTGCTTAGGCGAAGCCCTGCGACAGTAGTACATCAAGATCGTCACCACGCCGTCGTGCTGACGGAACTCTTCCCCGACACTTTGCTGGATCGGAGTCCGGGGATCGTCATCGAGCTGAATGTGTGCTAGAACTCAGAGGTGTCGTAGTTTCGGTGCTTGATCGGTCGGGCCGTGAAGACGTACGACTACATCAACCACGTTGTGCTAACGCTTCCATTGTCGATCTACAAGGGTACGTAGATCACACTCTCCCCTCTCATTGCTATGCATCACCATGATCTTGCGTGTGCGTAGGATTTTTTTTGAAATTACTACGTTACCCAACAAGAAATCTGTTCCAGAATTTCCGGCCTGACTCTCCGGGCTGTTGAGTTATGTGACTGAGATCGTCTGCATCCGGAGGGCGGATATAGGTCCCTTTAAAATTTGCCCAGAAAGCATCCTCAAGCTCTTCCCAACTTCTAATGGTGTTTTTGGGAAGGCTTTTGAGCCAATGCCGGGCTGGCCCTTTAAGCTTGAGGGGTAAGTATTTTATGGCGTTGAGGTCATCTCCTCTGGCCATGTGTATGTGGAGGATATAATCCTCGATCCAGACCCCAGGGTCTGTTGTTCCGTCATACGCCTCTATATTTACGGGCTTGAATCCCGCTGGAAATTCATGATCCAGCACCTCATCGGTGAATGGCACCCCTGTATTTGGGTGTGCCGTGATGTTCGGATATTTGTTGTGTTGCATTGCTTACTAGGGCTTGCTTTCTTGGCCCATAGATAGGTCTGGCTGGGCCATCTTTTTGATGCGGATCCTTTGGTGGATCACGTGCCGGCTTGTGTGCATAGCCGCTTGCCGCTCCATGCTGGCCATGCGGTCATCTATCCGACCGGGTGGCTTTCCTATTTTTTGACTGCGGGGGCTCTAAGGCTTCCTCGTCAAATTTAGGCAGTAGCTTTCGCTTTGGATAGCTTTTTGTGCGGCGACTGCCGCCATATTTGTCTGCGGTGTTGCGTACTTTGCTCCATCTGATTCTGAGTGCATCTTCTGCAGTTTTGAGCTTCCGCTTCTTCTTTTTCAGGCTACGCGCAGTGGCGACGAGTCCTTCGTGGAGGTTCTTCTGCTCCATGAGCCTATCCAGCGTAAGGTCGTCCGGACTGTTGTTTTCGCCGGGGACGGGGTGTTCGGTTTGTTTATCCAAGCTGCCCTATTCAGACGGTTGCTCGAAGGCATGTTCGTCGTCCTCCGGCTCGTCCTTCTCTATGGCTGGGTCTGTATGGCTGCTGTCTCTGTTGAGGCGGGGCTTGGAGCGGCGCTTACGTCGCCGCTTTGATTGCTTTTCGAGTGAACGATCCCTCGTTGCATCCCTATGTTCCTCGTCGTCGCTTCCTTTGGGTGTGTCCACCATGTATACATCATGAGATGAGGTGGCTGTCCAGTGCCTTATAGGCGTTGGTTCATGTTCATCTCCTACATCGTCGTCCATACCATCAATGTCTTCGGAGTCGAAGTCGAGCACGTCGTTTAAATTATCGACAGTGGCTACGAAGTGGGTGGTGGGTGGGCTTTGAATTTCTTCATCATCCGCATCCCAACCTTGTTGACCATAGTCCGGCCAGGGCTCTCCTGATAAAGAGAGAGACTTTAGTGAATTCAGAATATCGCCGAAGGGCGAGTGCTGAAAGATGTCCGGGCGGTGAACTCCATGATCGGTGCCCAATCGGGTTCGATCGGTAGGGCCACGGAGGGCTCGGAGTCTGGAGAGGAGTCCGGCTCCTTGGAGTCACGGGCTTCGCAGAGAATAGGGTTGGTGTTCGTCTCGATCGCCGTAGAGATTGCAGCCCCCGAGGCGGTGTCCAAGCACCCATCCTCGATTGGCGCAGTTGGCTCCGAATTAAGGGTCGGAGCTGATGCAGGTGCAGCCTCCAGGGCACTGTTTGGCGGCAGAGCTAGATCATGCCCATCGTGATAGTGCGGCGCGCTCGGCTGCGGCTCGAATCCATCGAAGATCAAGTCTCCACGGAGGTTGGCCGTGTAGTTCAAACTTCCAAATCTGACTTGATGGCCAGGGGCGTAGCTTTCGATCTGCTCCAGATGGCCAAGCGAATTGGCCCGTAGTGCAAAGCCGCCAAATACTAAGATCTGTCCGGGGAGAAAAGTCTCACCCTGGATCGCATCGTCGTTGATGATCGGAGGAGCCATCGGGCCTAAAAGTGACGACACAGAGGAACTCTCAATGAAAGCACCAATGTTAGTGTCAAAACCGGCGGATCTCGGGTAGGGGGTCCCGAACTGTGCGTCTAGGCGGATGGTAACAGCAGGCAGGGGACACAATGTTTTACCCAGGTTCGGGCCCTCTTGATGGAGGTAAAACCCTACGTCCTGCTTGATTAATATTGATGATATGGGTAGTACAAGAGTAGATCTACCGCGAGATCAGAGAGGCTAAACCCTAGAAGCTAGCCTATGGTATGATTGTTGTTCGTCCTAGGGACTAAAACCCTCTGGTTTATACAGACACCGGAGAGGGCTAGGGTTACACAGAGTCGGTTACAATGGTAGGAGATCTACATATCCATATCGCCAAGCTTGCCTTCCACGCCAAGAAAAGTCCCTTCCGGACACGGGACGAAGCCTTCAATCTTGTATCTTCATAGTCCAGGAGTCCGGCCGAAGGTATAGTCCGGCTATCCGGACACCCCCTAATCCAGGACTCCCTCAGTGGGTGTGCATCCAACTTGCTTGCTCATGAAGACCTAGGGCAATTTGAGGAAGCCCATCATTGGAATATACAAGCCAAGTTCTATAATGAAAGATTCCCACTTGTATATGAAAGTGATAACATGAGAGACTCTCTTCTATGAAGATCATGGTGCTACTTTGAAGCACAAGTGTGGTAAAAGGATAGTAACATTGTCTCTTCTCTCTTTTTCTCTCATTTTATTTTTATTTTGTATTTGGGCCTTTTCTCTTTTTTATGGCCTCTTTTCTTTCTCTTTTTTTTATTTGGGCTTCTTTGGCCTCTTTTATTTATTTTTCATCCGGAGTCTCATCCCGACTTGTGGGGGAATCATAGTCTCCATCATCCTTTCCTCACTGGGACAATGCTCTAATAATGATGATCATCACACTTTTATTTTTCTTACAACTCAAGAATTACAACTCGATACTTAGAACAAAATATGACTCTATGTGAATGCCTCCGGCAGTGTACCGGGATATGCAGTGATGCATGAATGACATGTATGAAAGAATTATGAATGGTGGCTTTGCCACAAATACGATGTCAACTACATGATCATGCTAAGCAATATGACAATGATGGAGTGTGTCATAAACGGAACGGTGGAAAGTTGCATGGCAATATATCTCGGAATGGCTATGGAAATGCCATAATAGGTAGGTATGGTGGCTGTTTTGAGGAAGGTATATGGTGGGTGTATGGTACCGGCGAAAGGTGTGCGGTATTAGAGAGGCTAGCAAAGGTGTAAGGGTGAGAGTGCGTATAATCCATGGACTCAACATTAGTCATAAAGAACTCATATACTTATTGCAAAAATCTACAAGTTATCAAAGCAAAGTATTATGCGCATGCTCCTAGGGGGATAGATTGGTAGGAAAAGACCATCACTCGTCCCCGACCGCCACTCATAAGGAAGACAATCAATAAATAAATCATGCTCCGACTTCATCACATAACGGTTCACCATACGTGCATGCTATGGGAATCACAAGCTTAAACACAAGTATTTCTCAAATTCACAACTACTCAACTAGCATGACTTTAATATCACCATCTCCATATCTCAAAACAATTCTCAAGTATCAAACTTCTCTTAGTATTCAACACACTCATAAGAAAATTTTATTATTAATCTTGCATACCAAGCATATTAGGATTTTAAGCAAATTACCATGCTATTAAGACTCTCAAAATAATCTAAGTGAAGCATGAGATATCAATAGTTTCTATAAAACAAATCCACCACCGTGCTCTAAAAGATATAAGTGAAGCACTAGAGCAAAATTATATAACTCAAAAGATATAAGCGAAGCACATAGAGTATTCTAACAAATTTCAAATCATGTATGGCTCTCTCAAAAGGTGTGTACATCAAGGATGATTGTGGTAAACTAACAAGCAAAGACTCAAATCATACAAGACGCTCCAAGCAAAACACATATCATGTGGTAAATAAAAATATAGCTCCAAGTAAAGTTACCGATGGAAGTAGACGAAAGAGGGGATGCCTTCCGGGGCATCCCCAAGATTTGGCTTTTAGGTGTCCTTAGATTATCTTGGGGGTGCCACGGGCATCCCCAAGCTTAGGCTCTTGCCACTACTTGTTCCATAATCCATCAAATCTTTACCCAAAACTTGAAAACTTCACAACACAAAACTTAAAGTAGAAAATCTCGTGAGCTCCGTTAGCGAAAGAAAACAAAAGACCACTTCAAGGTACTGTAATGAACTCATTATTTATTTATATGGGTGTTATACATACTGTATTCCAACTTCTCTATGGTTTATAAACTATTTTACTAGCCATAGATTCATCAAAATAAGCAAACAACACACGAAAAACAGAATCTGTCAAAAACAGAACAGTCTATAGTAATCTGTAGATAGCGCAAGATCTGGAACCCCAAAAATTCTAAAATAAATTTCTGGACGTGAGGAATTTATCTATTAATCATCTTCAAAAAGAATTAACTAAATAGCACTTTCCAAATAAAAATGACAGCAGTTCTCGTGAGCGCTAAAGTTTCTGTTTTTTACAACAAGTTCAACAAGACTTTCCCCAAGTCTTCCCAACGGTTCTACTTGGCACAAACACTAATTAAACACAAAAAACACAACCAAAACAGAGGCTAGATAATTTATTTATTACTAAACAGGAGCAAAAAGCAAGGAATAAAAATAAAATTGGGTTGCCTCCCAACAAGCGCTATCGTTTAACGCACCTAGCTAGGCATAACAAGCAAGAATAGATCTAGGTATTGCCATCTTTGGTAGGCAATCCATAAGTGGCTCTCATAATAGATTCATAAGGTAATTTAATTTTATTTCTAGGAAAGTGTTCCATGCCTTTCCTTAATGGAAATTGGAATCTAATATTTCCTTCCTTCATATCAATAATTGCACCAATCGTTCTAAGGAAAGGTCTACCAAGAATAATAGGACATGAAGGATTGCAATCTATGTCAAGAACAATAAAATCTACGGGCACATAATTCCTATTTGCAACAATAAGAACATCATTAATTCTTCCCATAGGTTTCTTAATAGTGGAATCCGCAAGGTGCAAGTTTAGAGAGCAATCATCAAAATCACGGAAACCTAACAAATCACACAAAGTCTTTGGAATCGTGGAAACACTAGCACCCAAATCACATAAAGCATAGCATTCATGATCTTTAATTTTAATTTTAATAGTTGGTTCCCACTCATCATAAAGTTTTCTAGGGATAGAAACTTCCAATTCAAGTTTTTCTTCATAAGATTGCATCAAGGCATCAACGATATGTTTAGTAAACGCTTTATTTTGACTATAAGCGTGAGGAGAATTTAGCACGGATTGCAACAAGGAAATACAATCAATCAAAGAGAAATTTTCATAGTTAAATTCCTTGAAATCCATAATAGTGGGTTTAGCAACATCTAGGGTTTTAATTTCTTCAATCCCACTTTTATCAAATTTAGCATCAAGATCAAAAGATTCAGAATTCTTGGAACGCCTTCTAGGTAAAGGTGGATCATATTCAGTCCCATCATTATCAAGATTCATATTGCAAAACAAAGATTTAATAGGGGACACATCAATAACTTTTAGATCTTCATCATTATTTTCATAGGAACTAGAAGAACACGCTTTTATAAAGGCATCTTTCTTAGCACGCATCCTAGCGGTTCTTTCTTTGCACTCATCAATGGAAATTCTCATGGCTTTGAGAGACTCATTGATATCATGCTTAGGTGGAATAGATCTAAGTTTCAAAGAATCAACATCAAGAGCAATTCTATCAACGTTCCTAGCCAAATCATCAATCTTAAGCAATTTTTCTTCAATCATAGCATTAAAATTCTTTTGTGAAGTAATAAATTCTTTAATATTAGAATCAAAATCAGAGGGCATCTTATTATAATTTCCATAAGAATTGTTGTAGGAATTACCATAATTATTAGAGGGATTACTAGGATAAGGCCTAGGATTGAAATTTCCTCTATACACGTTGTTACCAAAATTGTTCCTACCAACAAAATTCACATCCATAGATTCATTATTATTCTCAATCAAAGTAGACAAGGGCATATCATTAGGATCAGAAGAAACACTCTTATTAGCAAATAATTTCATAAGTTCATCCATCTTTCCACTCAAAACATTAATTTCTTCTATCGCATGCACCTTTTTATTAGTAGATCTTTCAGTATGCCATTGAGAATAATTAACCATAATATTATCTAGGAGTTTAGTAGCTTCTCCTAAGGTGATTTCCATAAAAGTGCCTCCCGCGGCCGAATCTAAAAGATTTCTAGAAGCAAAATTCAATCCGGCATAAAATTTTTGTGTAATCACCCATAAATTTAAACCATGAGTAGGGCAATTACGTATCATTAATTTCGTTCTCTCCCAAGCTTGTGCAACATGTTAATGGTCAAGTTGCTTAAAGTTCATAATATCATTTCTAAGAGAGATGATCTTAGCAGGAGGAAAATACTTGGAGATAAAAGCATCTTTGCACTTGTTCCATGAATCAGTACTATTTTTAGGCAAAGAAGAAAACCAAGCTTTAGCACAATCTCTAAGCGAAAAAGTAAATAGCTTCAATTTAACAATATCATTATCCACATATTTCTTCTTTTGCATTTCACACAAATCAACGAAGCTATTTAGATGGGTAGCGGCATCTTCACTAGGAAGGCCGGAGAACGGATCTTTCATGACAAGATTCAGCAAAGCAGTATTAATTTCACAAGATTTAGCATCGGTAAGAGGAGCAATCGGAGTGATAATAAAATCATTGTTGTTGGTATTGGTGAAGTCACACAATATAGTATTATCTTGAGCCATCGTGACAAGCAAGCAAACTAACACACAAGCAAACAAAAAGCAAGCGGGAAAAAAGTGGATAACGGGAAAGAGAGGGAGGATAGAGAGAGAGAGGGCAAATAAAACGGCAAGGGTGAAGTGGGGGAGAGGAAAACAAGAGGCAAATGGCAAATAATGTAATGCGGGAGATAAGGGTATGTGATGGGTACATGGTATGTTGACTTTTGCGTAGACCTCCCCGGCAACGGCGCCAAAAATCCTTCTTGCTACCTCTTTTAGCACTGCGTTGGTTTTCCCGGAAGAGGAAGGGATGATGCAACAAAGTAGCGTAAGTATTTCCCTCAGTTTTTGAGAACCAAGGTATCAATACATTAGGAGGCTACGCGCGAGTCCCTCGCACCTGCACAAAAAAATAAATCCTCGCAACCAACGCAAATAGGGGTTGTCAATCCCTATAGATCCACTTACGAGAGTGAGATCTGATAGATATGATAAGATAATATTTTTGGTATTTTTATGATAAAGATGCAAAGTAAAATAAAGGCAAAGTAAATAACTAAGTAGTAGGAGATTGATATGATAGAGATAGACCAGGGGGCCATAGGTTTCACTAGTGGCTTCTCTCGAGAGCATAAGTATTCTACGGTGGGTGAACAAATTATAGTTGAGCAATTGACAGAATTGAGCATAGTTATGAGAATATCTAGGTATGATCATGTATATAGGCATCACGTCCGAGACAAGTAGACCGACTCCTGCCTGCATCTACTACTATCACTCCACTCATCGACCGCTATCCAGCATGCATCTAGAGTATTAAGTTAAAAACAGAGTAACGCCTTAAGCAAGATGACATGATGTAGAGGGATAGACTCATGCAATATGAAGAAAACCCCATCTTGTTATCCTCGATGGCAACAATACAATACGTGCCTTGCTGCCCTTACTGTCACCGGGAAAGGACATCGCAAGATTGAACCCAAAGCTAAGCACTTCTCCCATTGCAAGAAAGATCAATCTAGTAGGCCAAACCAAACTGATAATTCAAAGAGACTTGCAAAGATAACCAATCATACATAAAAGAATTCAGAGAAGATTCGAATATTGTTCATAGATAGACTTGATCATAAACCCACAATTCATCAGTCTCAACAAACACACTGCAAAAATAAGATTACATCAAATAGATCTCCACAAGAGAGGGGGAGAACATTGTATTGAGATCCAAAAAGAGAGAAGAAGCCATCTAGCTACTATCTATGGACCCGTAGGTCTGAGGTAAAGTACTCACACTTCATCGGAGGGGCTATGGTGTTGATGTAGAAGCCATCCGTGATCGATGCCCCCTCCGGCGGAGCTCCGGAACAGGCCCCAAGATGGGATCTCGTGGATACAGAAAGTTACGGCAGTGAATTAGGGTTTTGGCTCCGTATCTGATCATTTGGGGGTACGTGGGTATATATAGGAGGAAGAAGTACGTCGGTGGAGCAACAAGGGGCCCACGAGGGTGAAGGGCGCGCCTGGGGGGTAGGCACGCCCCTACCTCGTGGCCTCCTGTTACGTGTCTTGACGTAGGGTCCAAGTCTCCTGAGTTATATTCGATGAGAAAATCATGTTCCCGAAGGTTTCATTCTGTTTGGACTCCGTTTGATATTCCTTTTCTTCGAAACCCTAAAACAAGCAAAAAACAGCAATTCTGGGTTGGGCCTCCAGTTAATAGATTAGTCCCAAAAATAATATAAAAGTGGATAATAAAGCCCAATAATGTCCAAAACAGTAGATAATATAGCATGGAGCAATCAAAAATTATAGATACGCTGGAGACGTATCATGACACTGCCGTTTAGGTCATATTGGTGTAAAGCGCATGAAGAAACTCCATACCGATGGACTTTTGGAACCACTTGATTATGAATCACTTGGTACTTGCGAACCGTGCCTCATGGGCAAGATGATTAAAACGCTGTTCTCCGGAACTATGTAGCGAGCAACAGATCTGTTGGAAATCATACATACAGATGTATGTGGTCCGATGAATGTTGAGGCTCGCGGCGGGTATCGTTATTTTCTCACCTTCACAGACCATTTAAGCAGATATGGGTATATCTACTTAATGAAACATAAGTCTGAAACATTTGAAAAGTTCAAACAATTTCAGAGTGAAGTTGAAAATCATCGTAACAAGAAAATAAAGTTTCTGCGATCTGATCGTGGAGGAGAATATTTGAGTTATGAGTTTGGTCTTCATTTGAAACAATGAGGAATAGTTTCGCAACTCACGCCACCCGGAACACCACAGCGTAATGGTGTGTCCGAACGTCGTAATCGTACTTTACTAGATATGGTGCGATCTATGATGTCTCTTACTGATTTATCGCTATCATTTTGGGGTTATGCTTTAGAGACGGCTGCATTCACGTTAAATAGGGCACCATCGAAATCCGTTGAGACGATGCCTTATGAACTATGGTTTGGCAAGAAACCAAAGTTGTCGTTTCTTAAAGTTTGGGGCTGCGATGCTCATGTGAAAAAACTTCAACCTGATAAGCTCGAACCCAAATCAGAGAAATGTGTCTTCGTAGGATACCCAAAGGAAACTGTTGGGTACACCTTCTATCATAGATCTGAAGGAAAAATATTTGTTGCTAAATTTGGATCCTTTCTAGAGAAGGAGTTTCTCTCAAAAGAAGTGAGTGGGAGGAAAGTAGAACTTGATGAGGTAACTGTACCTGCTCCCTTATTGGAAAGTAGTTCATCACAGAAACCGGTTCCTGTGACACCTACACCAATTAGTGAGGAAGTTAATGATGATGATCATGAAACTTCAGATCAAGTTATTACTGATCCTCGTAGGTCAAACAGAGTGAGATCTGCACTAGAGTGGTACGATAATCCTGTTCTTGAGGTTATGTTGCTACCATGACGAACCTACGAACTATCAAGAAGCAATGGTGAGCCCAGATTCCGCAAAATGGCTTGAGGCCATGAAATCTGAGATGGGATCCATGTATGAGAACAAAGTGTGGACTTTGGTTGACTTGCCCATTGATTGGCAAGCCATTGAAAATAAATGGATCTTCAAGAAGAAGACTGACGCTGGCGGTAATGTTACTGTCTATACAACTCGACTTGTTGCAAAAGGTTTTCGACAAGTTCAAGGGATTGACTATGATGAGACTTTCTCACCCGTAGCGATGCTTAAGTTTGTCCAAATCATGTTAGCAATTGCCGCATTTTATGATTATGAAATTTGGCAAATGGATATCAAAACTGCATTCGTGAATGGATTTCTGGAAGAAGAGTTATATATGATGCAACCGGGAGGTTTTGTCGATCCAAAGGGAGCTAACAAAGTGTGCAAGCTCCAGCGATCCATTTATGGACTGGTGCAAGCCTCTCGGAGTTGGAATAAACATTTTGATAGTGTGATCAAAGCATATGGTTTTATACACACTTTTGGAGAAGCATGTATTTACAAGAAAGTGAGTGGGAGCTCTGTAGCATTTCTGATATTATATGTGGATGACATATTGTTTATTGGAAATGATATAGAATTTTTGGATAGCATAAAAGGATATTTGAATAAGAGTTTTCAGTGAAAGTCCTCGGCGAAGCTGCTTATATATTGGGCATCAAGATCTATAGAGATAGATCGAGATGCTTAATTGGACTTTCAGAAAGCACATACCTTGACAAAGTTTTGAAGAAGTTCAAAATGGATCAAGCAAAGAAAGGGTTCTTGCCTGTGTTACAAGGTGTGAAGTTGAGTAAGACTCAATGCCCGACCACTGCAGAAGATAGAGAGAAAATGAAAGATGTTCCCTATGCTTCAGCTATAGGCTCTATCATGTATGCAATGTTGTGTACCAGACCTGATGTGTGCCTTGCTATTAGTTTAGCGGAGAGGTACCAAAGTAATCTAGGAGTGGATCACTGTACAGCGGTCAAGAACATCCTGAAATACCTGAAAAGGACGAAGGATATGTTTCTCGTTTATGGAGGTGACAAAGAGCTCGTCGTAAATGGTTACGTCGATGCAAGCTTTGACACTGATCTGGACGATTCTAAATCACAAACCGGATACGTGTTTTTATTAAACGGTGGAGCTGTCAGTTGGTGCAGTTCTAAACAAAGCATCGTAGAGGGATCTACATGTGAAGCAGAGTACATAGCTGCTTCGGAAACAGCAAATGAAGGAGTCTGGATGAAGGAGTTCATATCCGATCTAGGTTTCATACCTAGTGCATCAGGTCCAATGAAAATCTTTTGTGACAATACTGGTGCAATTGCTTTAGCAAAGGAATCCGGATTTCACAAAAGAACCAAGCACATCAAGAGACGCTTCAACTCTATCCGGGATCAAGTCCAGGTGGGAGACATAGAGATTTGCAAGATACATACGGATCTGAATGTTGCAGACCCGTTGACTAAGCCTCTTCCACAAGCAGAACATGATCAGCACCAAGGCTCCATGGGTGTTAGAATCATTACTGTGTAATCTAGATTATTGACTCTAGTGCAAGTGGGAGACTAAAGGAAATATGCCCTAGAGGCAATAATAAACTTATTATTTATTTCCTTATATCATGATAAATGTTTATTATTCATGCTAGAATTGTATTAACCGGAAACATGATACATGTGTGAATACATAGACAAACAAAGTGTCACTCGTATGCCTCTACTAGACTAGCTCATTAACCAAAGATGGTTATGTTTCCTAACCTCTGTTGGAAAAGGCAGTGCCTAGGAGGCGCTTAGGCACGCCTAGGCGCTAGGCAATGGCCAAACGCCTCGCCTAGGCCATAAATGGAGGCCTAGGCATGGCAAGCAAGGAATTTCCTACCCAAGTAAGAAATCATGCCACATACTTCACTGATATGCCAAACGGGTTATATTCCAATGGCAGTAGACAATAACTAACTTATTTATATGCCCTAAACTAATATCATCACCCATATAATAACCACAAATACACTATGAGTAAAAAACTATATTACCGCCTAGGCCTCGCCTAGGGCGCTTAGGCACTGCCTAGGCACTAGGCGAAGGCCAAACGCCTCGCTTACGCCTACCGCTTTTTACAACCTTGTTCCTAACCATAGACATGAGTTGTCATTTGATTAACGGGATCACATCATTAGGAGAATGATGTGATTGACTTGACCCATTCCGTTAGCTTAGCACTTGATCGTTTAGTTTGTTGCATGCTTTCTTCATGACTTATACATGTTCCTATGACTATGAGATTATGCAACTCCCGTTTACCGGAGGAACACTTTGTGTGCTACCAAATGTCACAACGTAACTGGGTGATTATAAAGGTGCTCTACAGGTGTCACCAAAGGTACTTGTTGGGTTGGCGTATTTCGAGATTAGGATTTGTCACTCCGATTGTCGGAGAGGTATCTCTGGGCCCACTCGATAATACACATCACTTAAGCCTTGCAAGCATTGCAACTAATGAGTTAGTTGCGGGATGATGTATTACGAAACGAGTAAAGAGACTTGCCGGTAACGAGATTGAACTAGGTATTGAGATATCGATGATCGAATCTCGGCAAGTAACATACCGATGACAAAGGGAACAATGTATGTTGTTATGCGGTTTGACCGATAAAGATCTTCATAGAATATGTAGGAACCAATATGAGCATCCAGGTTCCGCTATTGGTTATTGACCGGAGACATGTCTCGGTCATGTCTACATAGTTCTCGAACCCGTAGGGTCCGCATGCTTAAAGTTCGATGATGGTTATATTATGAGTTTATGTGTTTTGATGTACCGAAGGTAGTTCGGAGTCCCGGATGTGATCACGGACAAGACGAGGAGTCTCGAAATGGTCGAGACATGAAGATTGATATATTGGATGACTATATTCGGACACCGGAATGTCAAGAGAAATTAGAAAATGAAAAAAAAGAAAACAAAAGAAAGAAAAGGAAAAGGAACAAAAGAAAAGATTTTCCACATATTGTTGATCATGTCAAGGTGTTTTCTGTTAATTCATTTTACCTGTAAGCTTAGTGTCATCTTCAAATATCGAAGTATTCTCGTGTATGCCATTGAAACGTAACTTTCTGAGTTCTGACGCACGATAACTTGATTCATAGAGGGTGGTGTGGGGATAAAATTATTTGTTCTGTGCTTGGGATGAATTGATTGATCATCTCTTTAACTCGTCCCATTGCCAGCATATGGTGGTGGTGCAAGTGCAATGCACTGCATGGCCCCTTCATTTCATCTAGCGTTGCACAATGTGTTCAGTTGCTTAAGGCTTTGTTTGGTTGTACGGAAACCAATCCCCTGGTGGAACTAAACCACACAGTGATTGGGTTGATCTCTTCTTGTCACCAAATCCCCTCAATCTATTCCCTCCTAATCCGTCTGTTAGTTATCTTGTTCGGTCATCTCCATTTATCCACGCATGGATTGCATATGCATAGCTGACCATACATGATCGAAGGTGTTTGTGTGTTCAGCGTCCTAGTAGTCCAACACAGGCAACCATCTTTTTTTTCTTCGAATGGCACATGCATCCATCTACTGCACGAATCATTGCCTAAGCTAGCCACCTCGTCCGCTGGCGGCGTCGAGGCTTGGGTGCGGTAGGAGGAGAGAGAGATGATGGGGGAGTGTAACACCCTCGATGCGACTATATCTCCCATGTGTCGAGGCACGACTTAGAGGCATAATCGCATTGAAGGCATATGTCGCAAGTTAGGCAATCTTCACAACTTCCCATGTAATATAAATAATGAAGGGGGGATAACATAGTTGGCTTACACTCGCCACGACAATCAAGTACATAAATAACATTACATCATCCAAACACTCATGGCCCGACTACGGCGCCAAAATAAAAGATAATCCAACATGCGACACGGTCCCGATCACCCCCAACTGGGCACCACTACTGATCATCAGGAAAGGAAACATAGTAACATTGAGAGTCCTCGTCGAACTCCCACTTGAGCTCAAGTGCGTCTCCTGGAACGGAATCATCAGGCCCTGCATCTGGTGTAATAGTAATCTGTAGGCTACAGGGACTCAGCAATCTCGCACCCTCGCGATCCAGACTATTTAAGCTTATAGGTAAGGCAAGGTAAAAATATGTGGAGCTGCAGCAAGCGACTAGCAAAAAATGGTGGCTAACTTATTCGCAAAAGAGAGCGAGAAGAGGAGGCAAAGCACGAGCGAGAAACTAGAGAACAACCTGCGCAAACATTACTCCAACACCGTGTCCACTTCCCGGACTCCACCGAGAAGAGGCCATCACGGTAACACATTCAGTTGATTCATTTTAATTAAGTTAAGGTTCAAGTTGTCTACAACCAGACATTAACAAATTCCCATCTGCCCATAACTGCGGGCACGGCTTTCGAAAGTTCAAATCCCTGTAGGGGAGTCCCAACTTAGCCCATGACAAGCTCTCACGGTCAACGAAGGAATAGACCTCCTCCCAAGATGTTCCGATCAGACTCGGTATCTCGGTTACTCAAGACACTTCGACAAGTTAAAACAAGACTAGCAACACCGCCCGAATGTGCCGACAAATCCCGATAGGAGCTGCACATATCTTGTTCTCAGGGCACACTCAGATGAGCTCTCCATACAACTAAAACCAAACCTCGAGTTTCCCCGAGGGGGCGCCGCACAGGACTCTAGTTTGGACCAACACTCAGAGGAGCACTGGCCCGGGGGGGTTTAAATAAGATGACCCTCGGGCTCCGGAAACCCAAGGGAAAAAGAGGCTAGGTGGCAAATGGTAAGACCAAGGTTGGGCATTGCTGGAAAAGCTTTAATCAAGGCGAACTATCAAGGGGTTCCCATTATAACCTAACCGCGTAAGGAACGCAAAATCCGGGAACATAACACCGATATGACGGAAACTAGGGCGGCAAGAGTGGAACAAAACACTAGGCGAGAGGCCGAGCCTTCCACCCTTTACCAAGTGTATAGATGCATTAAGATAACAAGATAATATGATGATATCCCAACAAGTAAATAAAAGTTCCCACAAGGAACGGCTTCCCATCTTCACCTGCAACTAGCAACGCTATAAGAGAGGCTGAGCAAAGCGGTAACATAGCCAATCAAGGTTTGCTAGGACATGGTGGGTTAGAGGTTTGACATGGCAATTTGGGAGGCTTGCAAGCTAGTGGTAGGCATCGTAGCATTGGCATAGCAAAAAAGCGAGCAAACTAGCATAGCAAAGATAGTAGTGATTTCGAGGGTATGATCATCTTGTCTGCAAAGTTGTCAGAGTTGACTCACTTGCAACTAGCAACGCTATAAGAGATGCTGAGCAAAGCGGTAACATAGCCAATCAACGGTTTGCTAGGACATGGTGGGTTAGAGGTTTGACATAGCAATTTGGGAGGCTTGCAAGCAAGTGGTAGGCATCATAGCATTGGCATAGCAAAAGAGCAAGCAAACTAGCATGGCAAAGATAGTAGTGATTTCGAGGGTATGATCATCTTGCCTGCAAAGTTGTCAGAGTTGACTGGATCCTCGAAAGCAAACTCAACGGGCTCCTCGTTAGCGAACTCGTCTCCCGGCTCTACCCAAACAAGACAAACAAGCAACAAAGGCACAATCAACCACGTGCAAGACTCAAACAAAACGATGCAAAGATGGTATGCTATGCGGGATGCGATGCGGGATGCATAGGCAATGGCCAAACGCCTCGCCTAGGCCATAAATGGAGGCCTAGGCATGGCAAGCAAGGAATTGCCTACCCAAGCAAGAAATCATGCCACATACTTCACTGATATGCCGAACGGGTTATATTCCAATGGCAGTAGACAATAACTAACTTATTTATATGCCCTAAACTAATATCATCACCCATATAATAACCACAAATACACTATGAGTAAAAAACTATATTACCGCCTAGGCCTCGCCTAGGGCGCTTAGGCACCGCCTAGGCACTAGGCGAAGGCCAACCGCCTCTCTTACGCCTACCGCTTTTTACAACCTTGTTCCTAACCATAGACATGAGTTGTCATTTGATTAACGCGATCACATCATTAGGAGAATGATGTGATTGACTTGACCCATTCTGTTAGCTTAGCACTTGATCGTTTAGTTTGTTGCTATTGCTTTCTTCATGACTTATACATGTTCCTATGACTATGATATTATGCAACTCCCGTTTACCGGAGGAACACTTTGTGTGCTACCAAATGTCACAACGTAACTGGGTGATTATAAAGGTGCTCTACAGGTGTCACCAAAGGTACTTGTGGGGTTGGCGTATTTCGAGATTAGGATTTGTCACTCCAAATGTCGAAGAGGTATCTCTGGGACCACCCGATAATACACATCACTTAAGCCTTGCAAGCATTGCAACTAATGAGTTAGTTGCGGGATGATGTATTACAGAACGAGTAAAGAGACTTGCCGGTAACGAGATTGAACTAGGTATTGAGATACCGACGATCGAATCTCGGCAAGTAACATACCGATGACAAAGGGAACAATGTATGTTGTTATGCGGTTTGACCGATAAAGATCTTCATAGAATATGTAGGAGCCAATATGAGCATCCAGGTTCCGCTATTGGTTATTGACCGGAGACATGTCTCGGTCATGTCTACATAGTTCTCGAACCCGTAGGGTCCGCATGCTTAAAGTTTGATGATGGTTATATTATGAGTTTATGTGTTTTGATGTACCGAAGGTAGTTCGGAGTCCCGGATGTGATCAAGGACAAGACGAGGAGTCTCGAAATGGTCGAGACATGAAGATTGATATATTGGATGACTATATTCGGACACCGGAATGGTTCCGGGGGTTATCAGATATATACCGGAGTACCGGGGGGTTATCGGAACCCCCCGGAGGTTAATGGGCCTCATGGCCCCAATTGGTGGAAGAGGAGAGGCGGCCAAGGGGCATCCGCGCGCCCCTCCCCTCCCAAGTCCGAATTGGACTAGGAAGGGGGGCAACGCCCCCCCCCCCCTTCCTTTCTCCCTCTTTCTCCTTCCCTCTCCTCTCCTACTCCAACATGGAAAGGGGAGAGTCCTACTCCCCGTGGGAGTAGGACTCATCATGGGGCGCGCCAAGGGTGGTCGGCCCCTCCCCCTCCTCTACTCCTTTATATACGAGGAGGGAGGCACCCCCTAGAGACACAACAATTGATCTCTTGGATCTTTTAGCCATGTGCGGTGCCCCCCTCCACCATAATCCACCTCGATCATATCTTAGCGGTGCTTATGCGAAGCCCTGCGTCGGTGGAACATCATCATCGTCACCACGCCGTCGTGATGACGGAACTCTCCCTCAAAGCTCGGCTGGATTGGAGTTCAAGGGACGTCATCGAGTTGAACATGTGCAGAACTCGGAGGTGTCGTGCGTTCGGTGCTTGATCGGTCGGATCGTGAAGATGTACGACTACATCAACCGCGTTGTGATAGCGCTTCCGCATTCGGTCTACGAGGGTACGTAGACACACTCTCCCCTCTCGTTGCTATGCATCACCATGATCTTGCGTGTGCGCAGGAATTTTTTTGAAATTACTACGTTCCCCAACACCCCAGCCCAATAGAACCGGGATTGGATCTTAGCGATCTCATGGTGGAGGGTCTCGTGGAGGTTGTAGAAGCTCATGAGGAACAAGAGGAGACTGGAGAGCGAGGAGTTGATGAGGATAGTCCGGGCCGCCTTCGACAACCACCGACCCTGCCATGGCTCGATGCGCGTTTGCAGCTTGGCCACCGTCGGGCGTAGGTCAGCAACGGTAAGTCTCGAGTCGCTAATGGGCGTCCCTAGGTAGGTAGTGGGCAAGGAGCCGATGCGACAATTCAGGCGGTTGGCAATGTCGAGGGCCTCCGCCGGAGAGTAGCCCATCACCATCACATCACTCTTATCGAAGTTAATCTTGAGGCCAGACATTTGCTGGAAGCAGAGGAGGAGGAATTTGAGGTTAGCGATGTCCGTAGCAGAGCCTTCAACCATACTAATGGTGTCGTCGGCATACTGGAGCAGGGAAATGCCGGAGCCACCGGCCAAGTGGGGGGTAATCCCACGAATATGGCCCACAGCCTTAGCCTTATCCAGGATGGTTGCAAGCGCGTCCACCACCATATTGAACAAGAACAGGGATAAAGGATCGCCTTGCCTCACCCTGCAGAGAGTGGGGAAGTAAGGGCCAATCTCCCCATTGATGTTCACGGCAGTGCGACCACAAGCGACCATCTGCATAACCCTAGTGACCCAACGGTCATCGAAACCTTTCCGGAGTAGAACTTCCCGAAGGAAGGGCCAACTAAAGGTGTCATAGGCCTTATGGAAGTCGATCTTCAGAAAGACCGCCATGAGGTGTTTGGAGCGGACCTCATGGAAGACTTTATGAAGAACTAGCACCCCATCCGGAATATATCGACCTTGGATGAAAGCCGATTGGTTGAGGTGGGTAATATGATCCGCGAGCAGGGTCACCCAATTGGCGTGCCCTTTTGCCAGTATCCTAAAGATCACGTTAATCACCATGATCGGGCGGAACTGACGGATGTCTGATGCCCTAGGAACCTTGGGGATAAGCGAAATCATCCCATAGTTGAGGCGCCCGAGATCGATGGACCCAACATAGAATTTGTCGAAGATGGCCATGATCTTCGGTTTGATCACATTCCAGAAAGCTTGGAAGAATTTAACCGGAAGACCATCCGGGCCAGGGGCCGAGGTAGGATTTATGCCTTTGATGGCCGCCCATACCTCGCCCTCGGAGAAGGAGGCCGTAAGGGCCGCGTTCTCATCCGCGGTGACAAGCTGGCGATCGAACCAACAGTCCAGGGCCAGGGATAAGCCGCTCCGAGGAGCGGCTGCGAACAGGGATCTGTAGAACCCGTCCACGTGGGACCTAATGTCCCGCGGGGACTGCAGAAGAGTCGGGCCATCCCAGATGAGGGAGATGGTGTTACGCCTACGGCGCCCATTTGCTATGGCCTGGAAGTAGGCAGTATTCACATCGCCTTTCAACACCCACTTCTGGGCACCACGCACATGCCAGTAGGCCTCTTCGTCGGAGTAGATGATAGAGAGCTGGTCTTCCAAGTCATAACTGGAAAGCCACTCCTCGGGAGAGAGGCCGGTGGCGTCGGCGCGCAGGGCTAAGGCCTGTATAGCAGACAGCAAGGCCTTCTTACGCTCGCAGAGGTCGTGCCCTAGATTGGCACCCCACCCCTTCATGAACTGTCGGCCTCGCTTAGCATAGAAATGCCATGAGTCAACGGCAGAGGGGGGCGAGACGAGGGCTGCAGGTGGGCGCGAGCCTCAAGCCAGCGGGCGGCCACCGCCTCAACGAATCCGGCTTGAGACAGCCAGAATGTCTCAAACCGAAATCGGGGAGGGATCGGAGGGCGTTCGTCAGCAGAAGACAGCAGGAGGGGGACGTGGTCGGAGCCAATCCGAGTGATGGCCCGGAGGGAGGCAAGAGAGCAACGGAGGTCCCAATCCGGGGAAACTAGGACCCGGTCGAGGATGGACTGGGTCGGAGAGGCCTGACGGTTGGTCCAGGTGAACCTGGCACCAACCCGATTAATTTCGTGGAGGCCCAGATCAGCAATGCAGTCATTGAATATTTGCATACGTGCAAAGTTGACGTGCGAGTTGCTCTTGTCCTCCGCGAACCGAAGGAGGTTAAAATCGCCCCCAACAACCACCGGGAGCGAGGCAGCCGAGACCTTCCGATGCAGCTCGTCGAGGAAGGAGGCGGATCGGCTGTGGTCGGCGAGACCGTACACGATAATAACCTCCCACTTGAAGTTAAGGGAGCGTTTAAAAGCTCCATGCTAACGAAGAACTGGCCTCGGTCCATACTGCCCACCTCGAAGGTGACATCCTTCACGCCTAACAGGATGCCACCGGAAATAGCAAGGCAAACTCGTTAATGGATCAACCAAAGATCTATCAAATAAAAAACAAAACAAATTGAAGAATAAATGGCCACAACGCACATGGCCAGGTGCCCGTCACCTCTCTATTCGTAGGTGTCGGGAGCCCGCTTTCCAGCGCGTGTCGTTGGGTAGTGACCTAGTGCGTGCTTTTGGGCCAGCCCATATGGGACCGGGCTGCCCATATTTTTTGTTTTTTCTTCTATAAAATTTTTGGGTTTAAAAACATTTCTGAATTTCAAATAACAGTCGGGAATTTAAAACAAAAGTAAAATATCAGAAAACATTCACTAGTTTGAAATTTTGTTCTTCAAATAAAAAAATGTTCCTGAGTTCCATAAATATTCTCAAATTCAAAAAATGTTCTCGGAATTGAAAAAGGTTCACGAATTCAAAAAAATGTTCGAGGATTATTTTTTTTCATTTTTTAATGTTCAGAAAAAATCAAAAAATGTTCATGAATCCCAAAAAAAATTCATCGATTAGATAAATGTTTTCTGATTCAAAAAATGTTCATGAATTCGAAAATATATTCATGCATTAAAACAATGTGCGTCTAACATAAAATATTCATCAATATCAAATATTGTTCCCAAACAAAATTTCGCCGATTCAAAAAATGTCAAGAGTTTCAAAACAATCTTCAGAATTTCAAAATATATACTTTTGACATTATAAAAATGTTCATAAATTAAGAAGATGTTAACAATTTAGTATAATATTCAGGAATTTGTACAAAATTATCGTGAATTTGAAAATGCTCACAATTACAAATGTTCATGAATTCAGAAAATGTTCACAAAATTTAAAAAGGAGAAAAGGGGGAAAATAAAGGAAAAAACACGAAAAATATTCAAATTGTTCCATGAATTTAAAAGATGATTCTAAATTATAAATATGTTTGCAAATTTGAGCAAATATTCTGAATTCCAAAACATGTTCAGTAACTCATAAAATGTCCGCGGAGTAAAAATAATGTTCACATATTTTTATATGCTCATAAATTTTTATAAATGTTCATGAATTCAAAACAATGTTTCATGAGAAATAAAATAATGGAGAAAATGAAAAAAAGAATAGAGAAAACAGACAAAATGAAAAAGCCGGAGAAAACCGGCACAAGGAAATACGGAGATTTTCTTAACAAAGGGGGCCCATCAAGGTTCTAGAACCTTCGTAAACCTAGGAGAAAACATAGGAAAACCTGATTGGGCCAATCCATTATTGCGCGTTTTACCTAGCGAGCCACACGCTCCAAAATACAAGAGGTTATGTATGTCATTGCGCGGGTTACTAGTTAGCGACCATGCCACCCCCAGCTCCCCGCACGTACATTTTTAGGGTCTTGGGAAGGTTCTAACCTCCGCAGACCATTTTTTTCTCATTTCTTTTATTTCTTCTTGTCGATTCTTCTCCTATTTTCATTTCTGCCCATATTATTATTATTATTATTATTATTATTATTATTATTATTATTATTATTATTATTATTATTATTATTATTATTATTATTATTATTATTACTACTACTACTACTATCATTATTTTCATTTTCGTTTTTTACACGGACATTTTCCGAATATGTGAAGATTTTTCCAAATTCATGAACACCTTTTGAATTTGTGAACCTTCTTTTAAATTTATGAACATTTCCCCAAATCATGAATAATTTTGAATTCATGAATTTTTTTTGGTTTCATGAATATTTTCTAAATTTGTGAGAAAAAAGTTGAACCATAATTTTGTTTCAAGTTCGTGAACATTTATCAATTTCACGTATATTTTCTGATTTCGCGAACCTTTTGAAATTTTTATTAAAAAACAAAATCAAGAGAAATTAGAAAATGAAAAAAAGAAAACAAAAGAAAGAAAAGGAAAAGGAACAAAAGAAAAGAGTTTCCACATATTGTTGATCATGTCAAGGTGTTTTCTGTTAATTCATTTTACCTGTAAGCTTAGTGTCATCTTCAAATATCAAGGTGTTTTCTGAGTTCTACTGCACGAATCACTGCCTAAGCTAGCCACCTCGTCCGCTGGCGGCGTCGAGGCTTGGGTGCGGTAGGAGGAGAGAGAGAGGATGGGGGGGGGGGGGCAGGGAGAGGTTCTGGGAAAGAAAGAGGAGAGTGTTTACCTGGGGAGTGGCAGCCGTCATCACCGTTGTCAGATGCGTCGCCGGCAGATGCTCATCAACGTTTCTTGCACCGCCGCCACGTCGCCTCACTCGTAGTCCTCGTTGTAGTTCCATTCGATGGGTCCGAGAAGATTATTTTGCCCCCGTGGATCGAATCAGATCGGCCTGGGTTGGGCCAAGAATTTCCATGCCCTGGCCCAAACGTAACTCGCAACTAGGGATCCACCTGGAATAGTTCCTCGCCGGAATGGACCATGGTGATTGGGTCGTGATACCCGGTGACCCACGTGGACTAAGTGCTAACCAAACAAGGCCTAATGGATATTATGGTGCTCCGCGAAAGCTAGTGGCCTAATGAACGTCTTAACAAGTTGACAACATTTTGTTGGAGCAGCAAATATGACAAATGGAAGCCACTTTAGGTTTCTTGGAAGAAAATGACTCAACCAAAAGGTATGGGGACTTCAGCTTCGCAATGCTGACAAGGCAAGCATGGCACCTTTCGCAAAATCCAGATAGTCTTAGTGCCCGTCTGCTAAAAAGCATATACTACGTGAATGATTCAATCCTAAATGCTTCTCTTGGTAGTCACCCCAACAAAAATTGGGGAGCTATTGTCGAAGGGAGAGATACTTTGAGACAGGGCTTGATCAAACATATTGGCAATGGCCTAATTACAAGGATTTATGATGATAATTGGCTACCTTAGAATGAAATGATGAAACCTTACGGTTGCATGAGCGCTAATCCTCCCGACCTTCTCTCCGAGCTTATTGATGCCACCTCTGCTACCTGGGACAGACAGACAATTAACGAGGTATTTATGCCCATGGACCCTAGAGTTATTCTTGGCATATACCCCATTCCACCAGGAACATCGATGACTTCTGGAGTTGGATTCATGAGAAGAACGATATTTTCTGCGTCAAATCTGCTTATAGAATGCTTGTATCTATGTGCAAGAGGAGAGAGGCATGGCTGGATAACCGAGCGGGCTCCTCTAGTTCGGCCGCAGAGGAAGGACCTTGGAAAAGTTTATGGAATGTTCAGGTGCCAGCTAAGGTCCAGATGTTTCTATGGCGTTTGTCAAAACACTCTATACCAACAAATGATGTCAGGGCGCACCGGCATATGATAGACTCAAGCTCTTGTGGTCTGTGTGGGTCCCCGGATTCATGGAGGCATTCACTAGTGGAGTGCACAATGTCAAGATACACATGGGCGTCAGGGGATGAGGATTTGGCTCAAAACCTAGTTACCACAATCGAAATGAATGCAAGACAATGGTTGTTTACACTCAGTGACTCATTATCGCATGCTCTATTCATCAAGCCCTCAGTCACACTCTGCGCTATATGGGCAGCACGTCGCAAGGCCATCCATGAGGGTGTCTTCCAAAGCCCCCAATCTATTCAATGTTTCATCAACCGGTTCATCGAGGAGCTAGAGATGATCAAAGAGACCCCGACAGTCTATGTCCCGGGCAGCCATCTATACTAGTGGGCACACATTAGCGACCAAAAGCACCACCATTGGGCTATGCAAAAATTCACGTTGATGCAGTATGCCCAAGAGGAGTCGAGGGTTCAGCTACGGCCGTGTGCAGAGACAGAGACAGAACCTTCCCGGGGAGCTCGGCTCTGGTTATAGGTGGAGTGGGCCTCCTTGCATGTGATGGCCTCCAAGATCGATGGATCAGATCTTGGAGGCCATCACATGCAGGGAGGCCCTAGCCCTATGAGAGGATCTCAACCTTCACCACTTTGTGGTTACTTCGGATGCCAAGCAGGTCATAGGTGAATCAACAAAGATAACCGTGGTAGTAATGGAGCCATTATCATTGAGATTAGTGTTCAGGCATCGCTTTTTAGTTGTAATTTACTTTTGAAGGTCGTGCTATCAATGTTGAAGCACATAGTTTAGCCAAATTTGCTTTGTCTTTAGGTCTGGAACGACACGTCTGATTTGTCCAATCCCACGACCAGACTTGTATCCCACATTCTCAATTTCGATGAATAAAGCTTGGTTTAACCCTAAAAAAAGGTCAGGTTAGCTGCCATTGTTTCGACAATCTGGAAAGCCCGAAAAAATGCATGCTTCCAGTGCCTCTATCCCGACGATCCTGCCTTACTGATTCATTACGGGATCGACTCTTGGGCTCAATTGCAGAAGGAAAAGAAAAAGTAGTTTTTTAGCACGGATCCAAGGTGGCAGGAGAGGTATTTCACAGAGCTAATGGATGGAGATCGACAGGAAGACACATTAGCTGAATAAAAATGGGAGCTTTTCCTTCCGTTATTATTGCCTTCGCTGTTATCTGCACATGTTTATACTACTTGATAGTCTGTTGTAAACTATGCTCTGTTCAGACTTTGTATAAGAATCAAATGGATTCCTTGACGAACCTATCAAAAACACTCGGTAATACAGTATTTTTCTGGGAATCATTACATGGATGGATCACAGGATCAGTTCGATAATGCCGCAGATATACAAGCGATTACATGCTGTACGGGTAGCAGTGGGAGTAAGCCCCTGCCGGCCAGGAGTGGTATCCGGGATACCACTGCTGCGGACACCAAGCCTCGCCCTCGCCGGTCTCCGATGCTGGCTTCGGCTTCGGGTCGGCGACGACCGCCTCCACCGTGAGGAGATCCGCGTTCCCGACCTTCTTCCGCAGGCAGGCCGTGAGGTTGGCGGCGTCCACCCCGTCGCCGACCACCGCCAGCTGGTCCCTGTCGTCGCCTTGTATCTCCACACGCTCCACTCCTACACCATCAAGTTTCAGTTAGTTGGAAACCTAATCGTATATCAAGGATGTGACCCCGGCAATGTGAACTGCAACTCACCGTATACCGAGGCAACCAGCCCCATTGCCTTGGATCGGCATTTGTCGCACGTCATGTGCACCCTGATCACCATCTTTTGCTGAAACAAAAGAAGCAGAGCATACTACTTGGTTCAGTAACAATCAGCAGAGAAGAGCAACGGGGGGTTTTCAGCAACAGAAATTCAGAAAAGGTAGTCACCTTCATGCTGCTCCTCCGCTACAGATAATACCGCGAGACCGATGCAGTGCGAGCCCGCAGACAGAAGAATTCGGAGATATAGGCTGAATATTTCTAGCAGGTAGCCTCTGGAAGTAAGCCTGACAGGCCAAAGATGGAGACAAGAATGAGTTCAGAGTCTGTCCTGATCCCCCGACTTATATAGTGCCCGGCCGGTGAATGTACTTGACACACGCATTATGCTTTGAGAGACTCTGGACGGCTTAATCTTAGCCGCAACCACACAAGCGCGTAGATCAAGACTTGGCCCTGCGGGGATGCCTTGGTTGCTGCGCCTTCAGAAACCGCGTTTCATCTCTCCCGGGAGACGTCGATGCTTTGGCGTCTGTTGTTTATTCCTTTGGCACCATGTTACCGCCTAGTTGTCCTTGGTTAAAGTTTCTTGATTGCCGCTAGCTAAAGTTTTATGAAGGACGATCCATATTGCTTTTAATATTACTTCATCGAATTCCGTCAACACGTTATTTGGAACGTGGCTTAACGGGGTAGAGCCCGAGTTAGCGAGACATATTCGTGTAGGAGTCTGTGCCTTGGTGTGAGCGCTTTGGAATTGCAGAAATGATTTGGTTTTTAACAGGACAACACATATTCATTTTTTGCAGGTTATTTTCAGAGCCACGGCGTTGATCCGTTCGTGATCGCTACTCACTCCGACGGAGGCCAGGGAGCGTTTGGTTACTGGATCTATCCGCTGGGAGATGGTAACTCGGAATATTTTCAACCGGTTTAGATGGCGATCATGTAATAGGATAGGCAATTAGTTTATCTATCTCTTTTTCAGCCAGCCGGTTGTGGCGTCTTTTATATGGCTAGTCTGTGTTTCTAGCCCATGTTGGCTTTATGTGAGCTTTGTTCACTTTTTAGTAGGAGACTTTGAGACCTTGTTGGAACTTATTTGGTTTAATAAAATTACCGTATGCATCGATCTGATGCAGAGGCCAGGGTATCCCTTTTTTGAAAAAAAACCATGTTACCGCCTGATTCTTGCATCTTCGTGTTCCTCTTGACATGTTACTCTGTTTCTCTTTTGTGGAGGTTTTTTGTTTTGTTTAACTGACTAGTATACTTAGTATCCTGACAGTCTTGCTCTGTTTGTACAAACACGACCGCAGACGTGTAAAGTACGTGAATTAGTAAGACAGACTAGAGATTAGACAGGTTACAATTAATGATTGTGAAACTAGACACAGATACGTACTCCCTTCGTTTTTCAAAAAGTGTACTTCCAACTTTGTTCAATGGTCAAATTATTTTAAAGTTTGACCAAGTTTGTATTAAAATATATCAATGTTTATGAAACCAATTAGGGATGTGATGAAAGTGTATTTTATCATGAATCTATTGATAATAATTTGATGGCATAAATATTGGTATATTATTGTATAAATACGGTCAAACATAAAAAAATATGACATTCCAATAAAGTTGGAAGTACACTCTTTAAAAAACGGAGGTAGTAAAGAGTAAAGTAGATGGATTTGGACAGTCCCCCGCAAAAAAAAAAAGATGGATTTGGACAGACATTTTTGACGGTTAATCTGTGAAGATGCGCTTTTAGTTCTGTTGATGTCAAACTCGACCAACACCGTTTATGCACGAGTATGAGACTTCAAAGAGTTATTATGTATTCCTTCTCCAGCCAAAACAGGTGTATTAAGAGATAAACTAACGCAAACTATGTACTATCTAGTGTGGTGCCAAAAACGCTTTTATATTATGGGACAAAAGAAGTAGTATGAAACTCATGGTTACCTTTTGAGACGCCATAAAACGCACTATTACCGTCCGGCACGGTAATTCCCAGGAAATTGTGGGCAGCACTGACCACTTGCTTAGTGCTCTGATCACTTTATTTTACCTTTGGTTTTGCTTCAGAAGCCGCACGGGATGAACATAGCAACCTCGGTGTAAACCCGTTGCTTCAGAAAGCTCTCTAGTACACCTTTGAGCTCCATATATGACGTACTGAATCTTACGTCATTTAGTACCTCAAATAAGTGCTCTACTAAGTGCCTTTTTTTAATTATATTACAGTAAATAAGTTGACTTGCTCTTGATTCCCTTATGATCTCTCGGTAGATGTGATGGTGATTTGGCCGCCACTCGAGATCTGAAAAGGCACATGTCTCGGGACTAAAATATATACTTCCTTCGTTCCAAATTACTGGTCGCAGAAATGGATGTATCTAGAATTAAAATACATCTAGATACATTCATACCCGTGACAAGTAATTCGAAACGGAGGGAGTAGGTGCTACCTGCGTAGAATTCTTCAAGCCTAGAGTTGTTGTGTGTATCTGGTTACTTGCTTTCGCCATATAACTAAAAGAAAATCCGCCTCCGCTACTAGGGCCAACACTGATTGTGTGCGAGTATGGGATTTCAGAGAATTATCATGTACCATCTTTGTAAACTAGTGATCTAAAAGGTCTTATATTAGTTTAGAGAGTATGTATTACGCTGTCGAGCCAAAACAACGCAAAGTAAACAACTACGTACTGGTTGCTGTAAAAAAAGGTATGCAACTACTAGTTGCTGTAGAAAAAGGCACGTATACAACTACTAGTTAGCTTTTGAGAAGCAATAGCATAGGACGCACTATTACCGTGCTGCAAGGTACCTCCCAGGAAACTATGGACAGCACTAAACTCTTGCTTAGTGTTCAAAGCACTTCCTTTTGACCTTAGGTTTCTTGCTTCAGAGGCGGCACGGTATGAACAAAACAACCTCGGTGTAAACCCGCTCCTTCAGAAAGCTCTCTACGCCTTATACGACATTATCAATGGACAATGGTGCATCCATTAGTGCTCCTCTCGGCAGATACGATGGTGATTTGACGTATGTGTTGCCTGCGTTGAAGCCTTTCAAGTTTCAACATTGTTTAGTGACTACACGACTCTGCTACTATGAAATAGCACGAAATGTGGGTAGGGTGCACTTTCTCTGTCAAAAGTTTCTAGGCGGAAATGAAATGGGATAACGTTTGCGACTCTCGGAGCTGAAGGCTATAATAGAGCACAAGTGTTCTTGGTAGTACTAAGAACTGATGTTCAAACTAAGTAGCTTAAGTTATTAACAACCTTTTCTTTTTATGTACTCCCTCCGTCCCAAAATATAAGAATGTTTTTTTACACTAACGTAGTGTAAAAAAGTTCTTATATTTTGAAATGGAGGGAGTACTGTATAAAGAAAAACAGCCCCAGATTCAGTCTTGGTGCGGTGCTCCCTAAGGTTATCCCCGAAGTAGGTAACCATCCCTTTTTATATTTATAATCGGGAATTGTGGAGATCGGGACAATCTGACAGCAACAATCTTGCATTTGTAATTTTTTTTATTATGTTTCTTGACTTTTGGCACCAGTTTGTCATCTGTTTCTTTTCCTTGCGTGTCCAACTTTCCTTGGACCCTGGTAGAGTGGTAGTGGTTGCATAAGTTTCTGTTCTGCTTTTCCCCCTCTTTATGTAGTGAATTACCAATGCTCATGCGTGTTTGTTTTTTTCAGCAAACAATGCTTAGTTTTCTCATGGCACTATCCTTATTCAGATGTATTGATCGTGCAAATAACCACAGTAGTCCATGCTATGTTTATTCAGGGAAGATGTTTCGTACAGTTAGACCTTGTTCGGTAATCACCCGCTCCCGGAATTTGAGGAGCGGGGAAACTGCAACTCCTCCGCTTTACACTGCAGCTCCGCCAACTCTGCTCCCAGAGTTGTGGAGCGGAGTGGTACCGAACAGGGCCTTAATGCATGGGTGATGGACCTACAGGAAGACACATTAGGTGAAGAAAACATGGGGGCTTGGTTCTGCTTTTGTCCTCGCTGTTATCTTTGTGTGCCCATGTTGATAGTCCGTTCTAAACTATGTTCATCGTAGCAGGCTGTAAAGCAGGTGTAGTGTGTCCCTAGTTATTTTTTCTGTTAAGACTTTATATGATTATTATTGAAATCAAGGTCGATCCCTTTCCCCTCAAAAAAAGAAGACCGTTAGTGCATGGATCAATTTATTTTCCTCGAATCATTACATGGATCAATTCTTTGTTAAACTCTTCTTAATTAATATGATGGGGGCAAAACTTTGTCTCCGTCTCAAAAAGATTACATGGATCAATTCGACAAATACCGCAGACATACAAGAGATTACATGCTGTACGTGTACGGATAGCAGTGGGAGTAGGCCCCTGCCGGCCAGGAGTAATAGCCGGGACACCACGGAGCCTCGGTGGTCTCCGGTGCCGGCGCCGGCTTCTTCTCAGGAACGACCGCCTCCACCGTGAGGAGGTCCGCGTTCCCCACCTTCTTCCGCAGGTAGGCCGTGAGGTTGGCGGCGTCCACCCCATCTCCGACCACCGCCAGCCGGTCCCTGTCGTCGCCCTGTATCTCCACACGCTCCACTCCTACAGCATCAAGTTTCAGTTAGTTCGAAGGCTTAACTGATATGACATACAATCCGGCGAAGTAAACCACAACTCACCGTAAATGGAGGCAACCAAGCCCATTGCCTTGGACCGGCATTTGTCGCAGGTCATGTGCACCCTGATCACCATCTTTTGCTGAAAGAAGAGAAGCAGAGCATGCTTGTTTCAGTAACATTTTCAGTAGAGCAACGGCTTCGGTTACTGACAGAAATTCAGAAAAGGATAGTCACCTTCATGTTGCTCCTCTGCTACTGCTACTGCTACAGATGATACCGCGAGACTGATGCGGTGCGAGCTCGCAGACAGAAGATTTCAGGCGAGAACCAAAGAACCGGCGGCCGGGAGAATGGTGGGTGATGAATGATTCAGAGTCTCTCTCTGACCCTCCTACTTATACAGCGCGTGCCCGGCGGGGAGTGTACTTGACGTACTCTGCCTTGAGAAGACTCTGGAGCCTGGCCGGCTTAATTAATCCCCAACCACACAACCGCGGCTTCCGTCTATCAATGGTTGGTGCGGCATGGCATGGATCAAGACTTGACTCCGCGAGGCTGCCTTGCTTGCTGCGCCTTCGGAAACCGCGTTTCATCTCTGACGTTGATTCTTTGGCGTCTGTTATTTAAATCCTTTGGCACCATATGTGTTACCGCCTGCGTGCTGCATCTCCGTGTTTCCCTTGACATGTTCGTCTGTTTCTCTTTTCTGAAGAATTTCTTTTGCGGGGCTCTTTTATGGAGTTTGGTTGCCTGATTTGACTAGTGGTATACTATCCTGAGTCCTGACAGACTTGCTTTGTTTGTACAAGTATGATGGTAAATGTGTAAAGAGGTAATGTTGCAGATTTTCTGAAACAAAGATCGTGTTGCAGAGACTTTTGTAGTAAAGGTCACGTGTCAGATTTTTTTTTTTTTTGCAACAAGATACTTGTTGCATTTTTTTTTACAATGAGATCTATGTTTGAGAAAAGCATCTACAGCTCCTAGTCGTGTTCGTCGTGTTTTTTTACAACAAAGGTCTTGTTGTGGTTTTGTTTTTGCAACAAAGTTCTTGTTGCACATTTGTTTTTTTCAACGAAAGTGATGCTGCAGAATTGGACGACAACCTTGCGGTCGTCAATGGCGAGCGGAGGTTGTCTTCTTCATCACCCACTAGCAGCAAGAGCGGGCCATGAGCTCCACCGGATAGTGGCGAGGGAGGAGCAATACCGCCCGTCCCCGCCTTCGCGTCTCCGCCGGCAAGCACCGGACCTTCGACCAGGTCGCCTCGCCGCCATCCTTTCCTTATGTTTTTTTCATCTGTCTGTCTCTTGCCGCAGGAGCGCCCTGCGCCGCTGCTGTCGCGGGTCCTCGGGATGAAGCTCGCTTCCAACCCCGCTGGACCTCGTCGAGTCGAGCCCCCGCTGCTCCTGGACGTTCCCGCCTCCTGCCAGCTACATCCTCGTCCGATCCGGATGGAATCCTCGCCGCTGTCGCCCTCCCAGCCACACGAGTCTTCGCCCCCACCGCTCCTAGACGTTCCCGCCTCCTGCCAGCCACATCCTCGTCCGATCCGGGTGGAATCCTCGCTGATGTCGCCCTCCCAGCCACACAAGTCTCCGCCCCCCGCCGCTCCCAGACGTCCCCGCCTCCTGCCCACGCGCCATACTCGCCGGATCCTGCTGGAATCCTCGCCGGCGTCGCCCTCCCAGCCGCACGAGTCTCCGCTCGCCACGGGATCTAGCCAGGCAGTTGCAAACTCTCTTTTCTGAAACAAAGCATGAGTTGTAGAAACGTGGACATGGAGGGGGTGCTCTCGACCGCCTGATCAAGAGTCAATCAGATGGACATGGAGGTGGTGGACGTTCTCACGCGATCGGCCCACGGAAGGTAAGTGTTTCCCATGTGTAAAGTACATGAATTAGAAAGACGGATAAGAGACTAATAAAGGTTACACCCATATTTTTTGATAGTTATACTGCGAAGATGCGGGTCTATTTCTGCCGTAAATGTGAAACTAGAGCAACGGCTGGTCATGTTTGAGCACGAGTGGTAGGACTAGGGTTCCTACCGGCTCTACTACTTAGGTTATAACGACAGAACAGCGGAGGCTGGGGGCGAGGGCGCGTGCGCCAGCGAGTTGGCGCCGTCGCGAGGAAGGAGAAGGGCGGCATCGGCTAGAGCTGGCGCGGCTAGCGTTCCGGCTCCTCTGGGAGCCGGGCAATAGGGATAAGAAATATCTTTATTGCTTAATTCCGAAAAAAGTCTTACAGCCTATATTTATAACCTAGATAACTTGCATAATAATTAACCTAAGATAACTTGTGGGCCAAGCCCCTAACTACTGCCCGGTGGGCCTCCTCCGGTTATAAGCTAAACCGGTCATAACATATCTCCCCGCCTGCGCAAACAACTCATCCTCGAGCTGAAAGTCTGGATAGTGCTGGCGGAAGTCGTCACGCTGCTCCCAAGTAGCCTCCTCCTCTGGAAGGCCCGCCCACTGGATCAGAACGAACCACACCCCGCGACGGAGCTGCGCCCGCAACACCTTCTCCGGCTCCGAAAGAAGACGTCCGTCGGCAGTCAGAGGAAGCGCGGGGTGGAGCGGCCGGGGGCTCTCCACGAAAAGGCTTGAGCAGCCCCACATGGAAAACGTCGTGGATGCGAGCACCGGCCGGAAGCTGAAGGCGATAGGCCACCTGCCCAATGCGCTCCAAGACGGCGAAGGGCCCAGCGTAGCGAGGGCCGAGCTTGCGCTTCGCGCGCGGGTCTAGTGACTGCGTAGAGTGGTGGAGAAGACGCAGCCACACCCAATCACCCACTGCAAACTCTGCCTCATGATGGTTGTCGTCATAGTAATGCCTGGCCAGCTACTGGGCCTGGAGGAGACGCTGACGGACCTCAGCAAGCATCTCGTCACGGGTGCGAATAAGCTCTCCCACAGCCTCCGTCCGCGCCGTCGCCGGGTCCACCGGCAAGATAGGCGGGGGCGGCCGACCATAGACCACCTCAAATGGTGTACCACGCAGGGCGGAGTGATAGGAGGTGTTGTAGTAGTACTCCGCCCACGTGAGCCAGTCCACCCAAGCCCGAGGGCGATCACCTGTAACACAACGCAAAAACATGGCAATCACCTTGTTAACCACCTCTGATTGGCCGTCCGTCTGAGGGTGGAAGGCCATGCTTAGGCGGAGCTTGACGCCCGCCATCTTGAAGAGGTCGCGACAAACATGGCCTGTGAACATTGGGTCCCAATCACTGACGGTCGAAGAGGGGAACCCGTGAAGACGAACGATCCCCTCGAAGAAGGCACGGGCCACGGACGCGGCGGTATACGGATGTCCCAGCGCGATGAAGTGAGCATACTTGGAGAAGCGGTCGACCACAGTGAGAATGACTGATTTACCGCCCACCTTGGGAAGGCCCTTGATGAAGTCCATGGAGATATCTGCCCAGACCTGAGACGACATGTCCAAAGGCTGAAGCAGACCAGCCAGCCGTAATGTCTCCGTCTTGTTGCGCTGGCATGTCATGCAAGATCACACCCAGTCACGGACCAATGCGCGATCACCTGGAATGTAGAAGTCGATGCGTAGACGATGGAGGGTCTTCTGCACACCCTCATGACCCGCTGAGTGGGCCAGCAACAGGACCTGGTGACGGAGATCATCATGTGCTGGAACAAAGACGCGGTGCCCATGGAGGAGCAGGCCGTCAGTGAAGCGCCAAGGCTCCTCCAGGTCACCGACAGCCAGCTGCTGTCGAAGGAGGACCACGTCGTCAGCGGTCGCCGTCGCCCGGCGAATCTCGGCGAAGAGGCCGAAGGTGGGCCCAGAGCAGATGCACAACACCGTCCCCTCGGAGGCGCCGTCGGTGGAGTCGAGGTCGGCATCGCGGCGCGACAAGGCGTCGGCCACGGTATTAAGACGACCCGGGCGATACTCGACGGACAAGTCAAAGGCAAAGAGCTTTCTAATCCACTGGTGCTGCGGCATGGTCGAGAGCCTCTGGTGCAGCAAGAACTTGAGAATGTAGTGGTCCGTGCGAATCTGGAAAGACCGGCCCCACAGATAGGGCCGCCAATGGCGCACGGCCTGCACCAAGCCAATGAGCTCCCGCTCGTATGCCGCGAGCTTAAGATGGCGCGGAGCGAAGGGCCGGCTGAAGAAGGCGAGAGGACCATCGCCCTGATGAAGCACGGCGCCGAACCCCGCACCCGAGGCGTCACAGTCCACCATGAAGGGGCGGTCAAAATCAGGCATCTAAAGAACGGGCCCCGTCGTGAGGGCCCCTTTGAGGGCCTGAAATGCCGATGTCGCCTCCTCATCCCAGGCGAAGGCGTCGCGGCGCAGCAACCGCGTGAGTGGCGAAGCAAAGAGGCCGAACTCCCGGATGAACTTCCGGTAGTATCCAGCAAGGCCGAGAAAACCGCGAAGAGCCCACGGCGAGTGCGGCATCGGCCAGGCTGCGACGGCCGCCACCTTGTCGGCGTCCATAGCCACCCGTCGGCCGAGATGACATGGCCGAGGTAGGCGATGGAAGGCGTCCCGAACAAGCACTTCGAGCGCTTAAGATGAAGATGGTGCGCCCGAAGCTCGTTGAAGACGATGGTGACATGCTGGAGGTGCTTTGCCCAAGAGGCGTTGTAGATCAGAATATCATCAAAGAAAACGAGCACAAACCGACGTAAGTAGGGGCGGAGGACGTCGTTCATCAGGGCCTGGAAGGTCGCCGGGGCATTGGTGAGGCTAAAGGGCATAACCAAGAACTCGAAGTGGCCATGGTGAGTCCGAAACGTCGTCTTGGCGATGTAATTTGGGTGCATGCGCACCTGGTGGTACCCCTGTTGGGGAACGTAGTAATTTCAAAAAAAATCCTATGCACACGCAAGATCCTGGTGATGCATAGCAACGAGAGGGGAGAGTGTTGTATAAGTACCCTCATAGACCGAAAGCGGAAGCGTTATGACAACGCGGTTGATGTAGTCGTACGTCTTCACAGCCCGACCGATCAAGCACCGAAACTACGACACCTCCGAGTTCTAGCACACGTTCAGCTCGATGACGATCCCCGGACTCCGATCCAGCAGAATGTCGGGGAAGAGTTCCGTCAGCACGACGGCGTGGTGACGATCTTGATGTTCTACCGTCGCAGGGCTTCGCCTAAGAACCGCTACAATATTATCGAGGATTATGGTGGAGGGGGGCACCGCACACGGCTAAGAGATCAATGATCAATTGTTGTGTCCATGGGGTGCCCCCTGCCCCCGTATATAAAGGAGCAAGGGGGGAGGCGGCCAGCCTAGGAGGAGGGCGCACCAAGGGGGGAGTCCTACTCCCACCGGGAGTAGGACTCCTCCTTTCCTTGTTGGAGTAGGAGAGAAGGAAAGAGGAGGCGAGGAAGAAGGAAAAGGGGGCTGCACCCCTTGTCCAATTCGGACCAGAGGGGGGCCGCGCGCCTCCTTCCTTTTGGCCTCTCTCCTCTATTCCCGTATGGCCCAATAAGGCTCATATACTCCCCGGCGAATTCCCGTAACTCTCCGGTACTCCAATAAATACCCGAATCACTCGGAACCTTTCCGATGTCCGAATATAGTCATCCAATATATCGATCTTTACATCTCGACTATTTCGAGACTCCTTGTCATGTCCCCGATCTCATCCGGGACTCCGAACTCCTTCGGTACATCAAAACTCATAAACTTGTAATATATCTATCATCGAAACTTTAAGCGTGCGGACCCTACGGGTTCGAGAACAATGTAGACATGACCGAGACACGTCTCCGGTCAATAACCAATAGCGGAACCTGGATGCTCATATTGGCTCCCACATATTCTACGAAGATCTTTATCGGTCAAACCGCATAACAACATACGTTGTTCCCTTTGTCATCGGTATGTTACTTGCCCGAAATTCGATCATCGGTATCTTAATACCTAGTTCAATCTCGTTACCGGCAAGTCTCTTTACTCGTTTGTAGTGCTCCCACTCACTTTCTTGTAAATACAGGCTTCACCGCAAGTCTGTATAAAACTATATGCTTTGATCAACTCATCAAAGCGTATATTCCAACTCCGAGATGCTTGCACCAGTCCACAGATGGATCGCTGGAGCTTGCACATTTTGTTAGCACCTTTAGGATTGACAAAACCTTCTGGTTGCATCATATATAACTCTTTTTTAATAAATCCATTAAGGATTGCAGTTTTGTTATCCATTTGCCAGATTTCTTAAAATGCGGCAATTGCTAACATGATTCGACGGACTTAAGCATAGATACGAGTGAGAAACTCTCATCGTAGTCAACACCTTGAACTTGTCGAAAACCTTTTGGGACAATTCTAGCTTTGTAGATAGTAACACTACTATCAGCGTCCGTCTTCCTCTTGAAAATCCATTTAATCTCAATGGCTCGCCGATCATTGGGCAAGTCAATCAAAGTCCATACTTTGTTCTCATACATGGATCTCATCTCAGATTTCATGGCCTCAAGCCATTTTGCAGAATCTGGGCTCACCATCGCTTCTCATAGTTCGTAGGTTCGTTATGGTCAAGTAACATGACCTTCAGAATAGGATTATCGTACCACTCTGGTGCGGATCTCACTCTGGTTTACCTACGAGGTTCGGTAGTAACTTGATCTGAAGTTACATGATCATCATCATTAGCTTCCTCACTAATTGGTGTAGTAGTCACAGGAACAGATTTCTGTGATGAACTACTTTCCAATAAGGGAGCAGGTACAGTTACCTCATCAAGTTCTACTTTGCTCCCACTCACTTCTTTTGAGAGAAACTCCTTCTCTAGAAAGGATCAATTCTTAGCAACGAATGTCTTGCCTTCGGATCTGTGATAGAAGGTGTACCCAATTGTCTCCTTTGGGTATCCTATGAAGACGCACTTCTTCTATTTGGGTTTGAGCTTATCAGGTTGAAACTTTTTCACATAAGCATTGCAACCTCAAACTTTAAGAAATGACGGCTTAGGTTTCTTGCCAAACCATAGTTCATACGGTGTCGTCGCAACGGATTTAGATGGTGTCCTATTTAATGTAAATGCAGCTGTCTCTAATGCATAACCCCAAAACGATAGTGGTAGATCGGTAAGAGACATTGTAGATCGCACCATATCTAATAAAGTACGGTTATGACGTTCGGACACACCATTATGCTGTGGTGTTCCAGGTGGCACGAATTTGTGAAACTATTCCACATTGTTTTAATTGAAGACCAAACTCGTAACTCAAATATTCGTCTTCGCGATCAGATCATAGAAACCTTATTTTCTTGTCACGATGATTTTCCACTTCACTCTGAAATTCTTTGAACTGTTCAAATGTTTCAGATTTATGTTTCATCAAGTAGATATACCCATATCTGCTCAAATCATCTGTGAAGGTCAGAAAATAACGATACCCGCCGCGAGCCTTAACACTCATCGGAACGCATACATTAGTATGTATTATTTCCAATAAGCCAGTTGCTTGCTCCATTGTTCCAGAGAACGGAGTTTTAGTCATCTTGCCCATAAGGCATGGTTCGCAAGCATCAAGTGATTCATAATCAAGTGATTCCAAAATCCTATCAGCATGGAGTTTCTTCATGCGATTTACACCAATATGACCTAAACGGCAGTGCCACAAACAAGTTGCACTATCATTATTAACTTTGCATCTTTTGGGTTCAATATTATGAATATGTGTATCACTACGATCAAGATCCAACAAACCATTTTCGTTGGTGTGTATGACCATAGAAGGTTTTATTCATGTAAACAGAACAACAATTGTTCTCTAACTTAAATGAATAATCGTATTGCAATAAACATGATCAAATCATATTCATGCTCAACGCAAACACCAAATAACACTTATTTAGGTTCAACACTAATCCCGAAAGTATAGGGAGTCTGCGATGATGATCATATCAATTTTAGAACCACTTCCAACACACATCGTCACTTCACCCTTAAGTAGTCTCTGTTTATTCCGCAACTCCCATTTTGAGTTACTAATCATAGCAATGGAACTAGTATCAAATACTTAGGGGTTGCTATAAACACTAGTAAAGTATACATCAATACTATGTATATCAAATATACCTTTGTTCACTTTGCCATCCTTCTTATCCGCCAAATACTTGGGGCAATTCCGTCTCCAGTGACCAGTTCCTTTGCAGTAGAAGCACTCAGTCTTAGGCTTAGGTCCAGACTTGGGCTTCTTCACTTGAGCAACAACTCGCTTGCCGTTCTTCTTGAAGTTCCCCTTCTTCCCTTTTCCCTTTTCTTGAAACTAGTGGTCTTGTTAACTATCAACACTTGATGGTTTTCTTGATTTCTACCTTCGTTGATTTCAGCATCACGAAGAGCTTGGGAATCGTTTCCGTTATCCCTTGCATATTATAGTTCATCACAAAGTTCAACTAACTTGGTGATGGTGACTAGAGAATTTTGTCAATCACTATCTTATCTGGAAGATTAACTCCCACTTGATTCAAGCGATTGTAGTACCCAGACAATCTGAGCACATGCTCACTCCTTGAGCTATTCTCCTCCATCTTTTAGCTATATAACTTGTTGGAGATTTCATATCTCTCAACTCGGGTATTTGCTTGAAATATTAACTTCAACTCCTGGAATATCTCATATGGTCCATGACGTTCAAAACGTCTTTGAAGTCCCGATTCTAAGCCGTTAAGCATGATGCACTAAACTATCAAGTAGTCATCATACTGAGCTAGCTAAACGTTCATAACGTCTGCATCTGCTCCTGCAATAGGTCTGTCACCTAGCGGTGCATCAAGGACATAATTCTTTTGTGCAGTAATGAGGATAAACCTCAGATCACGGATCCAATCCGCATCATTGCTACTAACATCTTTCAACTTAGTTTTTCTCTAGGAACATATCAAAATAAACATAGGGAAGCAACAACGCGAGCTATTGATCTACAACATAGATATGCTAATACTACCAAGACTAAGTTCATGATAAATTTAAGTTCAATTAATCATATTACTTAAGAACTCCCACTTAGATAGACATCCCTCTAATCCTCTAAGTGATCACGTGATCCATATCAACTAAACCATGTCCGATCATCACGTGAGATGGAGTAGTTTCAACGGTGAACATCACTATGTTGATCATATCTACTATATGATTCACGCTCGACCTTTCGGTCTCTGTGTACCGAGGCCATATCTGTTATATGCTAGGCTCGTCAAGTTTAACATGAGTATTCCGCATGTGCAACTGTTTTGCACCCGTTGTATTTGAACGTAGAGCCTATCACACCCGATCATCACGTGGTGTCTCAGCACGAAGAACTTTCGCAATGGTGCATACTCAGGGAGAACACTTATACTTTGATAATTTAGTGAGGGATCATCTTATAATGCTACCGTCAATCAAAGCAAGATAAGATGCATAAAAGATAAACATCACATGCAAACAATATAAGTGATATGATATGGCCATCATCATCTTGTGCTTGTGATCTCCATCTCCGAAGCACCGTCATGATCACCATCATCATCAGCGCGACACCTTGATCTCCATCGTAGCATCGTTGTCGTCTTGCCAATCTTATACTTCTACAACTATCGCTACCGCTTAGTGATAAAGTAAAGCATTACAGGGTGATTGCATTGCATACAATAAAGCGACAACCATATGGCTCCTGCCAGTTGCCGATAACTTGGTTACAAAACATGATCATCTCATACAATAAAATTTAGCATCATGTCTTGACCATATCACATCACAACATGCCCTGCAAAAACAAGTTAGACGTCCTCTACTTTGTTGTTGCAAGTTTTACATGGCTGCTACGGGTTTAGCAAGAACCGTTCTTACCTACGCATCAAAAACCACAACGATAGTTTATCAAGTTAGTGCTGTTTTAACCTTCGCAAGGACCGGGCGTAGCCACACTCGGTTCAACTAAAGTTGGAGAAACTGACACCCGCCAGCCACCTATGTGCAAAGCACGTCGGTAGAACCAGTCTCGCGTAAGCGTACGCGTAATGTCGGTCCAGGCCGCTTCATCCACCAATACCGCAGAACCAAAGTATGACATGCTGGTAAGCAGTATGACTTATATCGCCCACAACTCACTTGTGTTCTACTCATGCATATGACATCTACGCATAAAACCTGGCTCGGATGCCACTATTGGGGAACGTAGTAATTTCAAAAAAAATCATACACACATGCAAGATCATGGTGATGCATAGCAACGAGAGGGGAGAGTGTTGTCTACGTACCCTCGTAGACCGAAAGCGGAAGCGTTATGACAACGCGGTTGATGTAGTCGTACGTCTTCACGGCCCGACCGATCAAGCACCGAAACTACGGCACCTCGGAGTTCTAGCACATGTTCAGCTCGATGACGATCCCCGGACTCCGATCCAGCAGAATGTCGGAGAAGAGTTCCGTCAGCACGACGGCGTGGTGACGATCTTGATGTTCTACCGTCGCAGGGCTTCGCCTAAGAACCGCTACAATATTATCGAGGATTATGGTGGAGGGGGGCACCGCACACGGCTAAGAGATCAATGATCAATTGTTGTGTCCATGGGGTGTCCCCTGCCCCCGTATATAAAGGAGCAAGGGGGAGGCGACCGGCCTAGGAGGAGGGCACACCAAGGGGGGAGTCCTACTCCCACCGGGAGTAGTACTCCTCCTTTCCTTGTTGGAGTAGGAGAGAAGGAAAGAGGAGGAGAGGAAGAAGGAAAAGGGGGCTGCACCCCTTGTCTAATTCGGACCAGACGGGGGCCGCACGCCTCCTTCCTTTTGGCCTCTCTCCTCTATTCCCGTATGGCCCAATAAGGCCCATATACTCCCCGGTGAATTCCCGTAACTCTCCGGTACTCCGATAAATACCCGAATCACTCAGAACCTTTCCGATGTCCGAATATAGTCATCCAATATATCGATCTTTACGTCTCAACCATTTCGAGACTCCTCGTCATGTCCCCGATCTCATCCGGGACTCCGAACTCCTTCGGTACATCAAAACTCATAAACTCATAATATAACTGTCATTGAAACTTTAAGCATGCGGACCCTACGGGTTCGAGAACAATGTAGACAAGACCGAGACACGTCTCCGGTAAATAACCAATAGCAGAACCTGGATGCTCATATTGGCTCCCACATATTCTACGAAGATCTTTATCGGTCAAACCGCATAACAACATACGTTGTTCCCTTTGTCATCGGTATGTTACTTGCCCGAGATTCGATCGTAGGTATCTTAATACCTAGTTCAATCTCATTACCGGCAAGTCTCTTTACTCGTTCTGTAATACATCATCTCGCAACTAACTCATTAGTTGTATTGCTTGCAAGGCTTAAGTGATGTGCATTACCGAGAGGGCCCAGACATACCTCTCCGACAATCGGAGTGACAAATCCTAATCTCGAAATACGCCAACCCAACATGTACCTTTGGAGACACCTGTAGAGCACCTTTATAATCACCAAGTTACGTTGTGACGTTTGGTAGCACACAAAGTGTTCCTCCGGTAAACGGGAGTTGCATAATCTCATAGTCATAGGAACATGTATAAGTCATGAAGAAAGCAATAGCAACATACTAAACGATCGAGTGCTAAGCTAGCGGAATGGGTCAAGTCAATCACATCGTTCTCCTAATGATGTGATCCCGTTAATCAAATGACAACTCATGTCTATGGCTAGAAAACATAACCATCTTTGATCAACGAGCTAGTCAAGTAGAGGCATACTAGTGACACTCTGTTTGTCTATGTATTCACACATGTATCATGTTTCCGGTTAATACAATTCTAGCATGAATAATAAACATTTATCATGAAATAAGGAAATAAATAATAGCTTTATTATTGCCTCTAGGGCATATTTCCTTCAACCCCGACCAGAGATCGAGCTTGATGAAGAAGCGTGCCCCGTGTAGCTCATCCAGGAGCTCATCAACCACCGGAATAGGGAACTTGTCCTTAAGCGTAACAGCATTAAGGGCACGGTAGTCGATGCAGAGACGCCACGTGCCGTCCGACTTACAGACAAGAAGCACTAGCGCGGTAAACGGCGAGGTGGAGATCCGGATGATGCCTGCCGCGAGCATAAGCGCACACTGCCACTCCAACTCATCCTTCTGCAGCTGCGGGTAGCGGTAAGGACGCACCGCCACCGGCGCGGAGCCCGGCAAGAGATGTATACTGTGATCATATGCCCAGGCGGGCGGAAGACCCTATGGCTCGGTGAAGAGGTCGTCGTGCTGCTGCAGAAGGTTCTCCAAGAGCGGATGCTCGTCCTCGGAGGTAGCCGCAGCCAGCTGAAGCTGAGGTGGTGCGGGCGTGGCATCCCCAACGCCGTCCCACCGAATGCTGCGGCCCAGGCGCCAGAAGGTCATCGTCAGTGCGTCGAAGTCCCAAAGAATGGGGCCGAGGGTCCGCAGGAAGTCGACGCCAAGGATGAAGTCGAAGCAGCCCAAGTCGATGCCCGCACATGTGATGGAGAAGTGTTCCCCGGCGATGGTGATGGGCTCGTCCCGTGCGAGGCCATGACACCGGAGGCGATCGCCGTTGGCCACCGTGACCCGAAGTTGCTCCCCGCCCGTCGGCTGAAGCGCTAAGCGACGCGTGGTAGCCTCGGGCAGGAAGTTATGGGTGGAGCCTGTATCCACCAAGGCCACCAAGAGCTCGCCGTGGATCATCACCAGCAAGAGCATGGTCCGCTCGTCACGGATCCCAGCGAGCGCGTGGAGAGCAAGGTAGTCAGAGTCGGGATTCGGAGTCGGATCGATTTTCCTTAGACAGAATCGAGTCGTGGAATCGAGGATTCTACTAGATTTACTCAAATAAGATATTTTGTATCCATGTAAGAAATTTATATGGGTTCTATAGAGTTTTGACACTAAATATAGAGCAAAGACGTACACATCAATGCTAGTTCTATTCCACTTCTTTTTATGGCTAACCTAGTATTAGCTTGGATGTATGGAACATATATGAGAGGCAAATATATAGAACATTGAAATCTTCAACGCGTGAAATTTACTTACGAGTTTTTTAGAATATGTGAATAGCCGATCACTTGTATATCCGCCCTGCAGTGCTGAACCTTGAAGGGTCTTGCTCTCCTTCTCTGATCAATCTTGGCGCATCCTCCTTCCCACGCCAATTCCATTTGTCGACAAGTTTGATCCTCAATTTTGATCTAGATTTTGAGAGCCGGATCAAAGGTGTCGGTGGCTGAGAATTTGGGCTTGGGAGGGGAATAAAGGGCCATGAGGCATGTGAAAATGGTTTGGATGATGGCATACTATTCCGCTACAACTAAACAAACGGCTTAGATAAATTAGTAGAATCGTACATAGTCCATAGCATAGTCGGGATTCAACAGTTTTGTACATGATTCTATGATTTGGATCGCGACTCAACATGGATTCTACCTGATCCGGATTCATAGTGGGACTTGGATCGACATGGTTCCGTAGGGTCGTGAAGTTGTAGGATTCTAGGAGTTGAGTTGGGATTCTGACTACCTTGGTGGAGAGAGACCATGAGGGCCGTCGCCGGGGCAGCCACGGGTGCGCCCTCAGCCGCCGCTGGGGGTGGTAAGGCCGCGTCCTCATCGGCCAAAACGTCCTCCTCGGTGAAGTCAACCGTCTCCAAGTAGAAGAGGTGCGGGCACACATGGGTCGACGTTTAGGGCTCGTCACAGTTAAAGCAGAGGCCTTGGCGCTGCCGCTCCATCTGCTCCGCCGGAGAGAGGCGCCGGAAGGGGCACGTCGTGGCCGAGGTAGTGCGCACCGGTGTGGCCGGGGGTGGCCGTCCTGGTGCAGGTGGCGGGCGGCTGGTCTGTCGGCCTCCTCGGGCCGGGGCAGCCGGCAGCACGGCCTGGGCGCGAGCCTCGAAGGCTCGGGCATAATACATGGTCGTCTGGAGATCCTGAGGGTCACGAAGCTCCACGTCGATGCGAATGTGATCCGGGAGGCCACCAACAAAGAGGTCGGCGCGCTGCTGCGCCGTCACGCCTGACGCATGGCACACCAAGGCCTGGAAGCGGTCGGCGAAGTCCTGCACCGTAGAGGTAAAGGGAAGGCGGCCGAGCTCTGACAGGCGGCTCCCGCGAATCGGGGGCCCAAAACGGAGGAGGCAAAGCTCGCGAAAGCGCTCCCAAGTAGGCATGGCACCCTCGTCCTGCTCGAGAGCGTAGTACCACGTCTGTGCCGCGCCACGGAGGTGATACGAGGCAAGCCAGGTTCGCTCCGAAGTGAGTGTGCGCTGCCCGCGAAAGAACTGGTCGCACTGGTTGAGCCAGTTGAGGGGGTTCTCCGTGCCGTCATAAGTGGTGAAGTCGATCTTGGCGAACTGCAGCGGTGCCTGGGCAGAAATGCCGTGTCGAGCTGGCTCGGAGGTGCGGAGCAGCGAGGCGGGTGGCGCCTGGTCGGAATACTCTGGGTAGGGACCGGCGAAACCCGATGGCCCCCCGAACTGCGGAAACAAAGTCGGTTGCTCGGGGGCCGTGGTGTAGACTGGCGACGGCGAAGGCCCAGCCGCCCACGCTGGAAGTGGCGACGGGGAGGGCGGGAACTGGACCTGATGAATCAGGAGGCCGGTCGGCGAGGGTGCCCCCGAGCTAGGCAGGGGGCGGTGCCGGTGGTTGTAGCGT
>NC_057797.1:570522323-570528055 GCF_018294505.1 Triticum aestivum
GTCCCGCCGGGGTGTCCCGCCGAAAACGGCAGCAGGGGCTGCCCGGTGCAGGTCGGCGCGGAGAACGGCTGCAGTGGTCCGGTGGCCGCCGCCTGCGGCATCTGCTGTAGCGGCCAGGGGCCCGAGGACGGCGTCGGCGCCAAGGGCCAGAGGGGCGCGCCGTACGAAGAGACACCCTGGGGCGGCCACGGCGTGTGGCCGTAGGCGGCAGCGGGCGCCGTCGGCGGGGGCATGTAGGGCCCGGCCTCGGCCGCGTACTACTACTGCTGCTGCTGCAGGTGGAGGCTCTGGACGGCGGTGACGAGGTCCTGCAGGGTGGCCGTGACCTGCTCCAGCGTGAAGACGGCAGACGGTGGTGGCACAGGAAGACCCGGGGATGGCGGCGCGGGCGGGGTGGCGGTGGAGACGGGGCCCGCCAACGCGGTTGTCCCAGCGGCGGATGTCGTCGGCGCGGTGAGGGGCGGCGCCGTAATCATCGGCGCGGTGGAGCCGCTGGATTGTGCCGGCGGTGGTGGTGGCAGCAACATGGTCGTAACTTGGTCTTTGATTACCAAATTGATAGGACTAGGGTTCCTACTGGCTCTACTTCTTAGGTTATAAGGGCAGAACAACGGAGGTTGGGGGCGAAGGCGCGTGCGCGTGCGCCGGCGAGTTGGCGTCGTCGCGAGGAAGGAGAAGGGTGGCGGCGGCGGCTAGGGCTGGCGCGGCTAGGGTTCCAGCTCTTCTGGAAGCCGGGCAATAGGGATAAGAAATATCTTTATTGCTTAATTCCAAAAAGAGTCTTACAGCCTATATTTATAACCTAGATAATTTGCATAATAATTAATTTAAAATAACTTGTGGGCCAAGCCCCTAACTACTGTCCGGTGGGCCTCCTCCAGTTATAAGCTAAAGCGGTCATAACAACGAGACAAATTTTTTTCAAAGGGTTAGCGTGTTCCGTTTTCCAACCTAAAAAGGTGGATTTTTTGAGAGATAAACTAACGCGTGCAAAGAAAAGAAAAATAGATAAACTAACGCAAAGTGTATATGCAACTGATGGTTATTTCTGAGACACCACAAGACGCACCATTACCGTCCTGCAAGGTAATTCCCGGGAAGCCGTGCACAGCACTAAACTGTCCAATCTCTTGCTTAGTGCTCTAAGCACTTATAGGTTGTTGCTTCAAAGGTAGTATGAACTTCGGTGTAAACCCGTTCCTTCAGAAAGCTCTCTACACCTTTGAGTTCCATGTATGACGTTATGAATCGTACGTCACTTCTTCCTCTGCTGATTAAATAACTGGACTCAGAGCTCGTGATTGCCTAAAAGGCACATGTCTCGGGACTAGACTATGTACTCCTACTACGTATGTGTTACCTGCGTTGAAGCCCTCCAAGTTTCAACATTGTTTGGTGACTAGACGACTCGATCACGAAATGGGGGAGGAAACTAGGAGTCGTTGTGCACTTTCTGTCAAAAGTTTCTAGGCGAAAACGAGCCATTTGTGGATCCCTTATGCGCATGGTTTCCCTGATACACTGTCTTAATGCCGTGCTCCCTAAGGTATCCCCGAAGTGGGTAACCATCCTTTTTGTTTAATATACTGTAATTGGGAATTGTGGAGATAGGGACAATCTGACATCAACAATCTTTGCTTGTAATATTCCCTTCATTCAAAAATACTTGCAATCAAAATGGATAAAAGGGATGTATTTAAACGTATTTTAGTTTCATATACATATCTTTTTATTCATTTTGATGATAAGTATTTTCGACAGGAGAAAGTAATTTTTATTGGTCTGGACTTTTGGGCGCCACATTGAGCACTCATTTATACCCCACCAAAGAAAACAACACCAGACCCCTTAAAAAAAAAAGAAAACAACACCACCGTGAAGACTGAAAACATTGTCCAGCACAGAATCAACCTCTTTTCAGCGAAGAATCAACCTTTACGAAATCACTGCAGAATTTCGTGGCTATCACCACTGTTTGTTTTCCTTGCGTGTCCAACCTTCCGATGAACTCGTAGAGTGGTGGTTGTTTCAAATTTCTGTTCTCTCTCTCTCTCTCTCTCTCTCTCTCTATGTACCAAAGCTCATGCGTGTTGTTTTGGTCAGTAAAAATGCTTATTTTTTTCATGGCACTGTCCTTATTCAGATGTTTCTTTAGAGAACCTATTCAGATGTTTTGACTGAACATAACCGCATTAGTCTTAGTCAGTTACTTTTGACCATGCGGGCCGCCCATTCCACGGTGATACTCTTCTTCACGTACTTTATTCCAGAAAGCGTATGCTCTCATTTTATTTTGAGCCACCTAAAGCAAGTTCATTGTCCTGTGGAAGCAAAGCCATACGTGCCAACCTGTAATTTTCCGTCACTCTTGAACTACATAGACACAAGAAAAACTTAACAGTTATAATAAAGAGTCGTCCGGGATTTGATCGCTTCAGGTTATTTTATTTGTGCTTGCTTAGGCATGGTTTTGGTCTTATAAGACTTTGCTATTTGCCGGCGAGTTTTTTATGTGTGTGAATTGATATTGGTTGTGTGCATTCTAACTATGCAGATGCCAGATGTGTGTTTATTTTGATTTATATTTACTTGATGCTTCATTTTGAATAATAAAATCCACACTTTGTCAGAAAAAGAGTCGTCCAGAATGAGGCGCCCTGTGGGGCTTAATCAGCCATCGGGGCTTAATCAGGTCAAACCCGCAACCATGTCAAGGAGGCACCGGGGAACTCGCGCGGCCAGGCCGGGGAGCGCGCGCGGCCAGGCCGGGGAGCGCGCGCGGCGGCGGGCGGTGCCGGGCCCAATCGGGGACGGTCAGGTGCGCCAGGTAGCACGCGGTCGGGGCGGGCGAGGCATGCTGTGGCTGGAGACGAGCTCTGCCAGGACGGGAGGAAAAAGAAAGAAAGAAAAATGACCTTAGTGGAATATAGTTTCATTTACGGGGTCTGTTCTGTCCGGGGCAATTTCGCACCATAAAAACGGTTTGCAATGCCCCTTATATGTGTTTTTAAGGGTCAACTTTTAAGGAATCTGTAGAGATGCTCTTAGTGCTTCCCCACTGCACACTGCTACCTGCTGTGTGACGACAGCCGCAATGGTAGAAATGGATGCCACGATCACAAGAGGGCTACAAAGCTATGTCATTCTCCTGCATCAAAGATGCATAGTTGTTCATGACCGCAGAAGTGGAAAGAGCTGAAATATCCCCTGCCTGCGAGGTCACTTCAAACGGAAGAGTAGGCTGAACTAAAAACGTTGTTCAATTTGTGTTTGTTTTAGGTTATTTCAGTTTTGGCTATTATGTGATGTCGAGAGCAAATTTTGCTGGTGGAAATTGAAATGCCAATGTGAAAAAGTACTGTACAATTTCTTTTTTTTAAAGAACATAAATATAGACAAACGAGTCCGCAAAATATAGAGCTCGGATTATGATGACTTTAACTTTGCGCACGGCCTTGGTAGCTTTCAAAAAATTGCAAACACCTCCAAAATGATATAAGAGGATATGAATATGACGCGTCTGTTAGACTTACTCTAAGAGCATCTATAGCCAGGCACCCCAAACCGCCCTCAAACGCTCGGACGGACAGTCCGATCAATAAGCGGTCAAAAAAACCCTTCCCACATGGACGCATAGCATCAAGTATGGATCTAGAGAATGAAATATGAGAGACTCGGATGCATAGCACCAAGTATGAGGTGTGATCAGTTAGTGCTGATCGCGTCTGCGGCCGTTTGGGGAGTCAGATTTGTCAAATCTGGCTATAGATGCTATAATTTTATGAATTTTCTCTAGAGAAAAGATCGAAAATGCTAGAGTGGGAGACCACAGAAGACGCAACGACCTGGTGCCGAGGGCATAGTGGTGTGACGTTTTACATTTTTCTTGCCGTTGACGCATTGACCGTTAGATGCATGCGCGCTGTTTGACTCCAACGCCTTCAGACGCAAACCATTCCAGTGACCAGGTCATTCTCTTACAGACTGGCACATTCAGAAGCCCAGATCACAGAGGCAGCACGTAGCACGAACATCGCAAAGAGGCACGGAATTCAGATCTGAGGCATACGTGATTGCTTTCTCTCGATATATTACTCTATCTAACTGGAGACCAAGAACGACGTATATATATACATACAGTACGTCTCTTTATTTCTTCCAATTTACCAATAGTCCGAAACGGTGGATAAACTTGCGGCCTCTCCATATGGCGAACTCGGCATCTGGCTATTTGGCAATTACATGATGGCGCAGGGGGTGGTGGGCTCGTCGCACACGACCATGGGCGGCGGGTATGGCCCATATGGGTAGCCGTGGCACCACCAGTACGGCGGCGGGTCCTCCTTCTTCTCATCCTTCTTCTTGTCGTCCTTCACTTCCTCCACCTTGACGAGGTGAACGTCGTGGTACTTCTTGCGGAGGCAGCCGACGAGGCACACCGGGTCGACGCCGTTGCCGACCACCTCCAGCATGTCCTTGCTGTCGCCGGTTATCCCCACCGAGCTCACCCCTGCACCCAGAGAACGCTTGCGGCCATGTTAGCATCGCACCAGTACAAATCTCAAGGGAGAACATGCGTGTACGTGAAGGACTAGCGCATGCATGCATGCATGCATACCGTTCGCTCTGGCGACCATCGTCATGGCTTTCGACCGGCTCTTGTCGCACGACATGCTCACCTTGATCACAATCTTTTGCTGCGACGACGACGACAACAACAGCAAGGTTCAGCTCAAGAGCTAGCTAGTAAGAGCTCAAAATCAGGCAGAAGCTGAAGAAGCTATTTACCTTCATTGGGTGCCGCTGGTTTGTTGTTTAGATGCCGGCCAAGGAGAATATTTGGAAAGCTTGTGTTCGATCGAGGCGTCTTATGATGTCTGTGGAGAGCACAGCAATGGCCACTGCTGTTTGTTATATAGTACAGGGCAGTTACGTGGGGTCGGGGACTCCAAGCCACTAGCCACTAGCTTTGTTGTAAGAAGACCAACTACGTGGGATAGTAGACCTGGCACTAGTGAAGACTGGAGACTGATCTAAGCAACCAGCTTTGTTGTAAGAAGATTCCCGGCAGCGGCAGCGGCCAAGCTCACGGTTAGTGAACAACAAGGATCCAAAAGTAAGTAAACGCGTCCTGAGCACGAGCTCTCTCGGTTGATTTTTCCGGTCATGGACGGGATACATTAGAAAATGACTCCTCCAATGATATGTCTGAGCGAGCCATCAATTGTAACTGCCTGTTGGCCACGGTGCGCTTCCCTTCTGCGAAGCCGCGGCTCTGCGGATGTACTTACGTAGAACGGGCCGATATCTGTTGTTCCGTCGAAAATCTGTCAGTGCCCAGTGGTAAATAACTGCCTAAGCAAAACCATATTAAGTGTGAGAACTAGGCAAGCAACTCAGTGATATGTCGTATGGGCGCAACCCTACCGACAAAGGATTTCACGGTGCCCCTCCTTGCTGGACTCTGTCAAACCTAGAATAGTCCATGTGTACCTGGCAGAACATTGAAATATAAGCTTGAAGATTTCAGTGGTTATATATCGTGATAACACAAGTAGTCGACGTCGATCGGGTCTTGCTACTGAAGACTTGTTGACAGAGGTCATTTTTTTGTTTATATACAGAAGACTTGTTGACAGCGGTCAAATATTACTCAGAATGAATATGGTTATGGTAGTCTGATTACAAATATATTCCCACAAAATACATATAAATATGCCAATATACTCTAC
>NC_057797.1:570528359-570549074 GCF_018294505.1 Triticum aestivum
AGCATCACAAACAACATGAGCGTCGCCAACGATCAGACATGAGAGAAACCGAAGGTTCAAATTAACGGTTTGACATCCCCTTACATTTCTTGCGAGAGTGTAGTAGACGATGAAGTGTCGCGGTGATAGCCCTTTCTGTCGATGTCGAGGTATCCCAAAGCATGGGCCACTATATCATGTAGCTAGTCGAGGTAGTCCGAAAGCATGGGCCACTATAGCATCTAGCTAGTCGAGTTAGTCGTGCGAGGGGACACCATGGTCAATGTTTAGGTCGGGGTTTTTGGTGTCGTGGTAGCAGTACGTGGAGCCGCGGGCAAAAGGAAGCACCAATAAGTTGGGGACATAGTGGATGCGCCAGGAAGAAGACAATGACGTGATTAAGGATGTCATCCTTGAGGGTGTCAATGCTAAAGACAATGTTGTCAAAACTATTGTAGACGAGACATTCTGTCGGTTTTGCCAGGCCCTAGGACACGTTGGGACGAAGGCGTGCGTCGGTTTTGCTGGTATAGTGCGTGCGTAATAGGGAACATCACAAGTTGTGTGCCATGTCGGAAAGAGTAGCAAATGAGCTCTCGAGGACAGTGGCAACACAAAACAACATGGATAGAAGATGAAGGTGTACTCCGGTGGCCGAAGTAGTTGGGGAAGGGGACACAAATGTTAGCGATGAGGTTGTGTTGGGCAAAGATGAGGACGCGCAAGTGGCCTGATGTTCCGATATAAAGGCAGATGATCTGGGTTTCATGACATCTATGCTAGAAAAAAGTTACGAAGAACTCATCCTGCATGCATGACAAACACAACCATACATGCAGTGCATGCAATGACATAGTTGAGGATGGTGTTAGGGAAGATGATGTCATAGACTTTGTCGAGGAAGTTGCAGGAAACGGAGATGCAATGGCAAACACATTGACCACCATAACAATGGCAAGCGCACTGACCACCACCGTACCAGTCAACAAATTGTGGAATCTCCACCACATTGATCACCATAACAAGTGCACGAAGGACATCGTGCTGGCAAGTAGATGACATACGAGAGCTTTGGTCTTGTTAGTGACATAACCTATAATCCAAAGTGCCTTGAAGTTATAACTTCGACGGGTACATCATTAAACCTCACCCAGGCCCCTCTAGAGAGTAACCAACATGTTTGTGACTTGCACACTCATCAAATTGAAGAGAGAAAGGACAATCCAGAATTTTCATATGCAAAAAACCATCAAGAAAGATGAACCAGCTTTTGCCAGAAAATCAACTTTCAAAACATATTTGTCTAGCTCTCTAACGGACCACCAAAAGCTTGCGTTGATCAGCCATTGAAGCTGTTACAGAACTTGTGCAACTGAGAGAGATCCACCAGAAAACCAAACAATTCATGTTCATCCACTCTCTAGGAATGGTATGTAAGAATCAGATCGCTGTGATTTGAAGAACGTTGTGACTTGAAGAACATTAACTCATGACTACAAACTCCATAAGTAATAGCAAAGGACATATGTTCCTCCAATAGCGGGCAGTCATCAGATTTGTGCTCAGGATACGACGTAAAAAATTAAGAGAATTAGTGCAATGATGTGTGCGTTGTAATGAGCCTCTTAAAGACTTTGTTATTACATCCCAGTGAAACGAAGCGAAGTGTCGCCATGAACATCAAGTTGAGCTCCCTGCGATGACAAGTCGAAATTGCACAACTCACCGATGGCCACCAATCAGTGAGAAGCTCCTGTCTAGAAGGGGTGTAACGCTGCCAACGGAGCGGAAGCAACATGTGTTGGGCATCCTCGTCCGCATGACAACATCGAGGACATTGCGCTGGATGTGGAAGTTGCCGACGAGCAAGTCTATCCATTGTCCATAACCGGTTTCGAGAATCGAACCAAGCAATTTTTTACCAGAAGGGGCGTCCAAGAACACCATATTTCCATGGCACAAGGAACGAACTCCCTACCGAAGAAGAATGCCTCATACGTCTCGCACATGGAGTATCCTCCATCAGTAGACAGACGCCAAGAGAAGATATCGGCCTCAGTAGCGCTACAAGGAGACACGGTATCCTAGAGCTCAAGAAACTCGACAATATGGCAGGAACAAAGCCATGGATTGTGTTGACCCAAGCATAATTCGGGAGGGCGTCTGAAAGTGCGTTATATCGACTAGAGGGGGGGTGAATAGGCGATTTTTATGAAAGACTTCAAAACGTGGGAGTTTCGAAGGCAAACGATAGAAATAAAGCTATTACCATGCAGCGGAAGGTAGACTACACTAGGCAAACCATAGTCAAGTATTCAATGAAGTGAAAGCACAATGACCAATAGCAGCTAGGTAGTAAGGATCAGGTAGGAAGATATTATGTAGCCAAACAGAACACGCAGTCAGTCAGTGAAGACAAAAGATAGTGCAATCATACAATGACTTCACAAGGACCAACAGTAAATGAAGGGAAGGGAAGGATGAAACCAGTGACTCGTTGAAGACAATGATTTGTTGGACCAGTTCCAGTTGCTGTGACAACTGTACGTCTGGTTAGGGCGGCTAGGTATTTAAACCTGAGGACACACAGTCCTGAACACGCAGCTCAGGACACCCAGTCCTCACCATATTCCCCTTGAGCTAAGGTCACACAGACCTCGCCCAATCACTCTGGTAAGTCTTCAAGGTAGACTCCCAAACCTTCACGGACTTCGTTCACCGGCGATCCACAATGTCTCTTGGATGCTCAAAATGCGACGCCTAACCGGCTAGAGGATTCACAGTCCTCAAGTGTAATAAGTCTTCAGATCACACAGACAAGAAGACTTAAGTGATGCCTTAACATTCTTTGGCTCTGGGTGGTCAGGGCTTTATCCTCGCAAGGAATTCTCTCTCAAAGGCTTCGAGGTGGGTTGCTCTCAAACGACAAAAGCCGTACTCTAACTCTGAGCAGCCAACCGTTTATGGTTGTAGGGGGTGGGCTATTTATAGCCACTGGGCAACCCGACCTGATTTGTCCGAAATGACCCTGGGTCACTAAGGAACTGACACGTGTTCCAACGGTCAGATTTCAAACACACACGACAACTTTACTTGGGCTACAAGCAAAGCTGACTTGTCCGACTCTGGACAAGATTCGCTCTCATAGTCTTCACTCGAAGACATAGGTTTTGGTTAAGCATCACTTCAGTCATTCTGACTGGTTCTCTTGGACCCCACTTAACAGTATGGTGGTTCCTATGACTCAACAAAGAAGAGAAAGAACTACGAAAGACCTAAGTCTTCAAGCTCCATAGGCTTCATGCGATGTCTTCTCTTATCATAGTCTTCAATGTGAATATCTTCATATACCACCTTTGTTATCAATGTCTTCATACATTTTTAGGGGTCATCTCTGGTAGGAAAACCGAATCAATAAGGGACTTCTACCTGTATTATCCTGCAATTCTCAAAACACATTAGTCCCTCAACTAGGTTTGTCGTCAATACTCCAAAACCAACTAGGGGTGGCACTAGATGCATTTACAATCTCCCCCTTTTTGGTGATTGATGACAAACTAGTTGAAGTTTTCAACGGGGAATATAATATGTGAAATTGTAAAGGATAAGGAATTGTCTTCATAAGGTGCAAGGGCTCCCCCTGAAGATGTGCATATAAGTAATTTGCTTTTGGAATGCAAATGCACATGGCAGGTTGTACTCATGGAGATCCTCTTCAACTTATGATGACAATTCATTATGCATGAGAAGGTATGTGAAGATAATGACATGCATAATAGAAAATGGACGTCTGCAAAATGATTTAAGTGCGGAATTTATCGTCGCACATGCGGAATTTATCGTCGCATCACGAAGTAGCAAATAAGTAGCAGACGACCATCGAGTTTAGGTGTTACAACTCAAAGAACCAAATGTATCAAAACAAAAGTTGTAAACACGAGGCAAAATATAAAGCAACCGCCCATGTGGACTCGCTTGAAGAATATCAAACTCATATGCTTCTGCCCTTTTTGTCAGTAAGGACCAAAAAGGTTTGAAGCCATAGAGCATTTACTTGTTCCCATGAAGAGTAGGTGAAGCAGCAGGGTCGTCGGTGGTGTTCGGCGGTGCAGAAGAACTTGGAGCAGTGTCGAAGCGTGCTGGAGGAGGTGGCGGTGAAGTAGCATCGTCTTCGTCCTCGATCACTCTGGCATTCACAGTTGCAGCAAAGGAAGAGAACTCAGAGTCTTCAAGAGATGGAGTTCGTCGCAGCACTGCCCTTCGAGGAGGTGTGGAGTCAAACTTGAACCGTTCAGAGAAGCCATCTTCTTGAAGATCATCTTCAGAGCACATAAGCGTCAGCCCTTTCCATGTGCGTCGAGAGGTTTCATGGGCAACAAAGGCATTTTTGGTGGCAAGATTGCGAACGCAGTTGACATCCACCAAGAGGCTTTGCATTTGGCGCTTCAGCCAGTCATGATGCCTATCCTGTTTCTGATGAAGATCCACCAGAAGCTCTCGGTCATGAAGGACACAAGTGCGCTTCTTGGGTTGTTGGGCAATTGTGCTATCGGTGGCTTCAGTAAGGACAGGATGTGGTGCACGTGTAGTTCCAGCCAACGGATAAACACGAGTGACTGCTTCAACTCCTTCAATGTTCTGAGAAAAGCTTTGATGCTCCGCATTCTGAAGACTAAGAGGCTCCTTGGCAGGCTCAGGATAAATGGCTTCAACAGACATATCCACATCAGGCAGAAAGATCCGATGATTGCGAGCAGATGGCTGATATGAGATAGCGGAGTGGAGTTTAATCAGCCGCATTATCCATGGAGCGTAGAACTTCAAGCCAAATAGATTAGAGCCTGATGCAGCAAGTTGGCGGATGAAGAAGTCCTGTGCATTGAAGCACTTGCCGTGAAGAATATAGAAGACCAAAGTCTTCATTGCACCTTCCAGCTTGGCATGTGGAGAATGTCCTTTGATGGGCCAGAGAGTTCGCCTTATGATGTGATAAATAGTCCTTGGCAGATACTCAAGGTCTTCAACAAGGAACTCCTTAGGATATGCAGCTTCTTGTGGCAATGGCTTCATCATACTGAGCATCTGACTCATGTTTGGTTCAGGTTTCTGAAAGATGCTCTCCATAGCTTCACTGTGAAGCTGACAGCCAGGTTTGTAGAGATCGCCAGGAGTGGGGAGACCAGTGAGCTCAATGATATCAAAGGCTTTGGCTTCATGATGAACATTTCCTGTCATCCACTCCAGGACCCAAGTCTTCGGATCTCTGTAGTACCCACGGATGTGAAGTGTGGCATAGAATTGGAGCAGCAACTCTTCATTCCAGTGCTCTTGGTCGGTGATAAACGGCAGCAATCCAACCTCTTTAAAGCAATCCAGAGCTTCTTCTAGACAGGGCAGACCAGCTATTGCTTCGATGTCAAGACGCTTATGTGGGAAGATGCGACCTTGATTGTACAGAATGCAGGAGTAATAGCTTCGCTGCGGATAGCTCCAGAATCGATCAGAAGATATTCTTTTCCTTGAGTAGGGGTTCTTGGAGCTATTGAAGAAGATGTTGTCTACTTTGAAGCCATTGACATTGAAGGATCCAGGTGCTGATGCAGGACCTGGAAACCTGGGCAATCTTGGGATTGGCTTCTGTACCTAAGGCATGTGCTCAACATGATAGTCAAACTGAGGACCAGCAGCAGGCGCAGGAATAGAAGCAGTAGTATCATTGGCTTCGCTGACTTCTGGTGCTTTTGTTGGTGTAGGCTCCACATTGGCTTCAGCCATGACATCGTCAGTGGCTTCATTGGTGTTGGTGGTGGCAGCCTCACGATTCTCAACCTCCACTTGATGAGCTGGAGGGTCGGTCACAGTCACGTTCTCCTCGAGAACAGCTTCTTGGTGAGACGGGGGTGTAGCAGCGCTTGGGGTTTCTTCTTCATCGGCTGATGCAGCCAGAATGTCTTCAGCAGCTTTAGCTTCAGACTCAGAGACTGGAGGCCTTGGTCCTTTGCGAAGCCTGCGTAACGCTGGCGACGCCTGTGGAATTGGAGTTGGCTGGGCCTCGAAGTCATCTTCCTCTTGTGCTTGTGGGCGATCAGCCCATGATGCATCCTGAGCAATTGGCATCAGAGGACGACCAATGCTGATGAGTTCGATGTGCGTTAGCACAGACGATGATACCTGTTGGTGCTCGAGCTGAGGAAGAACTGCATCATCTTCAACATGGTCATGGTGACCAATGTCTTCAGCAGCGGTGGGATCAGCTGCTGGAAAGTCTTCAGCTTCATGAGCCTCTGTGAAAGCAGGCTCATGGACAATCACTTGACGCTCTTGATGTTCAGAGTCAGGGCGAACCATGGAGATGGGTTCAACAATTAAGGGCTCTGTGGGAGCAGCCCGTTCCTTCTTGGTCTTCCGCTTCTTCTTGGAGGGAGCAGTAGCAGAGGCTTCAGGATGTTTCCTTTTTCTGGCTTCAGCCTCAGCAGTCCTCATCTTCTTCAGTTCTGAAGCGGTTGACCTGGCCTTTGGCTTCGAGCCAGTCATGCTAGTTGGGAAGACAATGGGATCTGCTTCCTGCCTTGGTGCGTCGGGTTCGGCCATAGCGGGCTTCTTCTTCTTCTTTGCAGCCATCCTGGGGTCGATGCCAGGACGCCCAAGGGCCTTGCGCTTCTCAGCCTCATTGTAGGCTTGCACAGACTTATCAGCCAGGCTCTTCATGCGCTCACGAGAACCTTGAGCTTCTTCACGCTTCTTGAGAAAGGCTTCTCTAAGCTCGTGCGGCATGATCTTGAAGTTCTTGACCTCTTGCACGCTGAGCTTGGCCATATGCTTCTTGAACTGAGCTTTCTCAAAGTCAATCTTCTGCTTCAGTTCGACGATGCGCTGAGCTAGAGCTAGCTCTGAAGCAATAGTGCCATGGAAGGCGACACTAAGACCAATGGGAAGTTGCAGGTCTTCAAAGCTGAGGTTGGACGTTTCAAACCACTCATCAATGAAGTCGTGGATGATTGCCACGTCAAAGAGAGGCAAATTGTTGAAGATTTCTGCTTCTTCTTTGCTCTTGATCAGTTGCTCAAGAGCGTCATCTGCAAGATCTTCATCACTGGACAGATCAATGGCATCGTTGCGCAGAATAGCAGCAGCTGTCAGTTCTTGGTCGGTGTGTGGCAGAGGCATCTTGACCTTCTGGGGCTTGGAGATGCGTGACAAGTCTTTAGACTGCACACTGTCTTCAGGAGGTGCAGTGTCCAGTGGCTTCGCCCGTGAGATTTTTGGTGCAGAGGTAGGCTTTGAAGCTTTTGGCTGTTTCAGTTTCTTTGGCTTCGGCGCTGCAGGCGCTTCATCTGATTCAGCGTCATCAGCAGGCTCATTCACGGCTGTTCCTTAAACCACGATATGAGTGATGAGACCTTCCAAGTTGTAGAAGGGCCCAAGAAGATTGGGTTCAGCTTCGCGAGTTCCATCGGCACTGGGAGCAGAGGGACCAGGGTTGAAGTCTAATCCCAAAGACTTCTTGTTCTGCTTCGCTGAGTTCTTGGCAAACTGGAAGTTGCGCTTGAAAAGATTGTCGTCACGACACCATAGTAGTGACGATGGGTGTGCATGTGCAGGCTGTGGCCCATGGACCATGCAGGGATAGAAGCCTTGTTTAATGACTTCTTCTCTGGACCTGGGTTGAAGATTTTTGTATAGGATGTCTCCCCATGGTCGTTGGATGGCATTTTTCTCAGCATATTCTTGGGTCACAAACCAGTATTTGAACCATTGTTCTGCCTAATATCTTCGAATCCATTGGATTCGGGTCTTGCGCTGATTGTAATCCTCTTCGGGATCTGTCTTGTAAAGCTCTGAGAGGTCATCAGGCAAATCTCTTGATGTTCTCCCACGATGCTATCTGCCTCCCTTCCTTGCAGATTTCTTTGTAGCCATGAACTTTAACCTGAATGGCTTCAACACGTTCAAAGGCTTCAGAGGCTTTCGCTTGCTGGATAAACAGGAACTGGCTTCGGAAGAATTTATATGATGTTGTAAGAATTCTGCAAATGAATGCAGACTATGAGAACCAAGGGACTCTCCCACGGGCATGTACCTGTGACAGCATTAAGGTGCGAGGGAAGGGGAATAGGTCATATGCATTCTCAGAAGATTTTGAAGATAAATCAGTTTAGAAGACATTGACCTCATCATGCGAAGACATTCACTCATAGATAAGGAGTTGGTTCCAGATTTGTACGAATCTAGAGATCAGTACAAGTGAGGAATCTAACTGCTTTGTGAAGCATAAGTGAACATACTAGGCATAATATGAGATGCAGTATGAAGTGGATCCAACATGTGTGAACATAAACTACTTGTGGTAGAAAGTGACAAATCTGTAGGATCAAAGGGGCCGTACAAAGGAAGTTTTATTTACCACACAAGGAACTGCTAGACGGAGTGGAAGAAGAGGCCGAGCAGTTCGATCGTCCGTGCCCTAACTTGGCGACGGAGGACACCTACGGCGACGACGGAGAAGACGATGTCCGCGGTCGGCGTGAAGATGGCGTCGGAGAGGTTGCGGCAGCGAAGCGCTTCGTCGCCGGCGTCGCCGAGGGCTAGCGGTGGCGCTAGGGTTCGTGCGAGAGTGGAAGAAGAGATAATGACTGCGGTGAGGCGTGTATTTATAAGGACAGGGGCGGCTCGGTGTTATTACACAGGTGCCCCTGGCGATTCACATCTGAGGAACACGTGGCCATCATGCAGCATGTCGAAGGTTGTTCCACGTCCCACGCATGCCTGGATTGTCGGGTGGTCGTTCCCACTTCTACGGATTTAGGTGAAGGAATGAGCATTGAAAACGGACTTAATGTTTGTCTCTGTATCTTCTGCTGACAAGGACGCAGAGAAGACATTTGACAGTTTTAATAGAATGCATATGATTTGGAAAGATAGAGTTTGAGATAGAAAGCATAAAGAGGTTAGGGTCCGATCACATTCACTTAGTTCAAAAGATTCAACATGAAGACATAGCTATAAGTGAATGCTGTAGAGGACAGAACACTAGTATATATATATAATCAACATAGTGAAGATAATCATGAAGACATGTTGAGATTGAAGTCAAACCAAATGTGAAGACATAGCAAATATAACGCCATGAGTGAAACACTTCAAACAGAACCTTTGGTGGTGGCGTTACCCACCGTATAGGAAGTATTAGACCCAGACACGGCGCACAATTATCGTGGCGCTCCGAAGTCAAATTCCACATTAATGTATTCACACTTAGAATGTATGTCTTCATTGATTGAAGATATACTTTACTTTGTGTGTTGCACATCTAAGTCATCAATATGCATAAGTGTTAGGATGTGTGCCTGATCACAGGACATTTGAGGATTCCAAGATATTTAGCTCACACCGTAACTTGCAAAATCTCTTCTCATCCAAGGGCTTGGTGAAGATATCTGCCAATTGCTCTTCAGTGTTGACATGTATGATATCAATGTCTTCCTTCACAACATGATCTCTGAGAAAGTGATGACGAATTTCAATGTGCTTTGTCTTCGAGTGCTGAACTGGGTTGTTGGCAATCTTGATGGTGCTTTCGTTGTCGCAGTAGAGTGGCACTTGCTTCAGATGAATGTCATAGTCCTTGAGTGTTTGCTTCATCCACAGAAGAAGTGATCGTCCCAGAAAATGACATGTTCCTGATGTAGACTTGCGATCCACCTTGTCACCAGCATAATCAGCATCCGAGAATCCAACCAGATCAAACTCTGAGCCCTTTGGATACCATAATCCTAGAGTTGGGGTGTGAGCCAAATATCGAAGAATTCGCTTCACAGCTAAGTGATGCGACTCCTTTGGTGCCGCTTGGAATCGAGCACACATGCAAACACTAAGCATAATATCTAGCCTGAATGCACATAGATAAAGTAAAGAACCAATCATGGAGGGGTATACCTTTTGATCGAACTCTTTACCATTGTCGTCGGGACCCAGATGATGTTTGGCTGGCATTGGCGTCGTGAAGCCTTTGCAGTCTTGCATACCGAACTTCTTCAGGCAATCTTTGAGATACTTCTCTTGAGATATGAAGATGCCGTTGCGTTGCTGTCATATTTGAAGACCGAGGAAGAACTTCAGCTCTCCCATCATGGACATCTGATATTGCTCTTGCATCATGTATCCAAACTCTTCACTGTACTTCTGATTGGTGCAGCCGAAGATAATGTCATCCACATATATTTGGCACACAAATAGTTCACCATCATATGTCTTCGTGAAGAGAGTGGGATCGAGGGAACCAGGTATGAAGCCTTTGCTCTTCAGGAAGTATTTGAGTGTATCATACCAAGCCCGAGGGGCTTGTTTGAGGCCATACAGTGCCTTGTTGAGCTTGTATACCATGTCAGTATGTTTTGGATCTTCAAAGCCAGGCGGTTGTGCAACATACACTTCTTCTTCAATCTTGCCATTGAGAAAAGTGCTCTTCACATCCATTTGATATAGAAGTATGTTATGATGATTTGCATAGGCTAGCAGCATGCGTATAGCTTCAAGTCGAGTCACAGAAGCAAATGTTTTATCGAAGTCAATTCCTTCCACTTGAGTATATCCTTGAGCAACGAGACGAGCTTTGTTTTTGACAACTTGACCATGCTCATCTTGTTTGTTGCGGTATATCCATTTGGTTCCTATTATATTGTGCTTCCGAGGATCAGGACGCTTAACCAGTTCCCATACATTATTCAGCTCAAACTGTTGAAGCTCTTCTTGCATAGCTTGAATCCATTCAGGTTCCATGAAGGCTTCCTCAACTTTTTTGGGTTCTATTATTGAGACGAATGCGAAGTGCCCACATAAATTTGCTAGCTGTGTTGCCCTTGAACGAGTGAGCGGACCGGGTGCATTGATGCTATCAATTATTCTCTCAATCTGTACTTCATTGGCAACACGAGGATGTACAGGGCGAAGATTTTGCTCTTGTTGATCATTATCATTGTTAGAGGAATTGTCTTCGGGCTGAGCATTGTCTTCAGGTTGATCAGGTGCGGAGATGATAAGTTCCTCTTTGGGTTGAGCTTCAGAGGGTATGATTTCTCCAGTTCCCATTAGTTTGATTGATTCACTGAATGGAACTTCATCTAGCACATTTGGCAGGTACTCTCTTTGTGAACCGTTAGTCTCATCGAACCGCACATCCACTGTTTCAACCACTTTATAATGAAAAAGATTGAAGACTCTGTAGGAGTGTGAATCCTTTCCATATCCAAGCATAAAACCCTCATGTGCTTTTGGTGCAAATTTTGAACTGTGATGTGGATCCTTGATCCAGCACCTGGCGCCAAATACTCTGAAGTAACTGATATTTGGCTTCTTGCCAGTAAGGAGCTCATAAGATGTCTTGTTCAGAAGCTTGTGAAGATAAACACGATTGATTGTATGGCATGCAGTGTCAATACCTTCAGGCCAGAATTTTCTTGGAGTCTTGTATTCATCAAGCATCGTTCGGGCCATCTCAATGAGTGTTCTGTTATTGCGTTCGATGACACCATTCTGCTGTGGCGTGTACGGAGCTGAGAATTCATGTGTGATGCCCAAAGTATCAAGATATGTATCAAGGCAGTGTTCTTGAATTCAGTGCCATTGTCACTTCTGATGTGCTTTATCTTGGCGCCATAGTTGTTTATTGCTCGATTGGTGAAGCGTCTGAAGACATCCTGCACCTCAGTCTTGTAGAGGATCATGTGCACCCAAGTATATCTAGAATAATCATCAACAATGACAAAGCCATAGAGACAAGCAGTAGTAGTAAGAGTTGAGTAATGAGTGGGACCGAAAAGATCCATGTGGAGCAGTTCGAAGGGTCGAGTTGTTTTCATGATTGTCTTTGAGGGATGTTTGGCCCTCGTCATCTTTCCTGCTTCACAGGCACCGCATAAGTGATCTTTCTTGAACTTGACGCCCTCGATGCCTATGACATGCTTCTTCTTTGCAAGGGTGTGGAGGTTCCTCATGCCAGCATGCCCTAGCCTCTGATGCTAGAGCCAGCATTCTGAAGCTTTTTCTAGAAGACATACGGCAAGCTGTGGTCCTGCTGAGAAATCTACCACGTACAAATCATCTTTCCGATACCCTTCAAACACTAAAGACTTGTCTGATTCCATTAGAATAAGGCAGCGATATTTTCCAAACATTACGAGTATGTTCAAATCGCAAAGCATTGAGACAGACGTTAAGTTGAAGCCAAGGGATTCAACAAGCATGACTTTATCCATGTGTTGATCCTTTGAGATTGCAACTCTACCTAGACCCAATACCTTACTTTTACCAGTGTCAGCAAATGTGATGTGACTCTTGTCGGATGGACGTAAGGTTGAGTCCATAAGAAGGCTTCTTTTGCCAGTCATGTGATTGGTACACCCACTATCAATAATCCATTCTGAAGACGCTGGTGTCGTACCCTACAGTGCAGTTAGGGGGATAGGCTTCACGAAGAGAATTGTGAAGCAAAAACATTTGACGAACCAGTGGGTTATGAAAGCTTAGATCCAGATTAGGACTGATAGGAAGAGTAGCAAGCGATTCAGGAACGAAGTACATAATAAGACCATTCGGGCATTTGATCTTGCACCCTACAAGATGTTTAAGGTCTCCAGCAATAGCGTCAGACAATTTTGGTTTTCTGCTAGAGACCCTTCCCTGCAAAAGAGAGTTAAGCTTTCTTAGCCTCCCACATCTTCAAGGGTGGCTTAGAAGCAATAAGTCTAAGTGCAGCGTCTGAGAACTTTGGCTTTAGAGCCCTAGCAAAAAGTCTTGCAGCCGGACAATAGTACTCATAAGAATAAGCAGAATAGTTCTTGGTCTTATGAACATGGCGGTTTGATGAACCGCGCTCACATTCATAGGCCTGAGTATGGTTTCCCTGCAAAACATTTGCGTTAGTGCGACTCAGGTGAATCCTCTGTCTGTATGAAGCCTTTGGACCGTATGAAGCCTGTGGTCTGGGGTTTGTCTTCTTCATCTGTGGTGTCATGATGACATTCACAGGAAGATTCTCCAAACACTTTTTCGGCACCCAAATCTTCTTCATAGGCGGTCCATTCCTGCAGTTAGTACCAATGTACCTGGCAAACACTTCACCATTCTGATTCTTAAACAGTTTATAGTTTGCATCAAAGGATTCATCAATGACAATGGGGTTAGCACAAGTGAAGCCAGATAGAGCGGATGGATCTGCTGAAGGTTCCTTTGCAGCAACCCATGTGGTTTTGGGGTACTGCTCAGGTTTCCAGTAAGAGCCATCAGCATTCATTTTCCTTACGAACCCAACACCCTCTTTCCTCGGGTTTCAGTTCAGAATCTGCCTTTTGAGGACATCACATAGTGTCTGATGCCCTTTAAGACTTTTGTACATCCCTGTTTCAAGCAATGTCTTCAACCTAGCATTCTCATCAGCAATAGCAGTGGTATCCTCAGCAGAGGGGTTAGTTCCCACATCAACAGTTGAAGATATTGCAACAGTAGCAGCAGTAGAACATTCAGCAACAGAAGTAGCATTATCACGCTCAATGCATTTAAGACATGGTGGTTCAAATCCTTCTTGAGCTAAACTGATCTGTTTGGCGCGAAGCGACTCATTTTCTTTCTGAAGATCTTCATGAGCCGCTCTCAATTTCTCAAGATCTTGCTTCCTTTGAAGATAATCATAGGAAAGCCTTTCATGAACTGTTGAGAGCGTTTCATGACGACTTTCAAGTTCCTCATACTTAACGTGAACATTTTTTATGTCTTCAATTAAGGACTGAGATCGAGTCATTTCAGCGTCTAACAGATCATCGCTTTTGCCTAACAATTTTTGAATGTGTTCCATGGTTTTATGTTGTTCGGTTGCAATTTTAGCGAGTGTTTTGTAGCTGGGTTTGGAATCACAGCCAGAGTCATTGTCACTAGATGTTTGATAGTGAGTAGTGCGTGTGTTTACCTTGGCACCGCGTGCCATGAAGCAGTAGGTAGGAGCGGAGTAGTCCTTGTCATTTGCATCGGTGTCGGTGATGGAGTCATTGTCTTCAGTTTGAAGATGGACTTGGCAACGTATGCTGTAGCCAGACTCGCAACGCCAGAATCGGACTCCTCCTCAGACTCCACCTCCGCCTCCTCAGAAGCGGACTCCTTCTCTGAATCCATTTCCTTGCCAACAAACGCACATGCCTTGCCAGATGAGCTCTTCTTATGTGATGAAGACTTGGAGGAAGACTTGGAAGAATACTTTGAGTATTTCTTCTTCTTCTTGTCGTCGGAGTCATACTCCTTGCTCTTCTTCTTCTTCTTCTTGTTGTTCTCATTGTCCCACTGCGGACACTCAGAGATGTAGTGGCCAGGTTTCTTGCACTTGTGGCATGATCTTTTCTTGTAGTCATGAGCAGAAGCTTCATCATTCCTTGAGCTTGATCGTGAAGACTTTCTGAAGCCTTTCTTCTTGGTGAATTTTTGGAATTTCTTCACAAGCATAGCAAGTTCCTTTCCAATGTCTTCAGGATCATCAGAACTGCTGTCAGATTCTTCTTCAGATGAGGAGACAGCTTTTGCCTTCAAGGCACGAGTTCGCCCATAGTTTGGACCGTAGATATCTCTTTTCTCAGAAAGCTGGAACTCATGTGTGCTGAGCCTCTCAAGTATGTCAGACGGATTGAGTGTCTTGAAATCAGGACGTTCTTGAATCATCAGGGCTAGGATGTCAAACGAACTGTCAAGTGATCTCAGTAGTGTCTTGACGACTTCATGCTTGGTGATCTCAGTAGCGCCAAGGGCTTGAAGCTCATTTGTGATGTCAGTGAGTCGATCAAATGTGAGCTGGACATTCTCATTGTCATTTCTCTTGAAGCGGTTGAAGATGTTGCGAAGGACACTGATTCTCTGATCTCTCTGGGTTGAGACGCCTTCGTTGACCTTGGAGAGCCAGTCCCAGACTAGTTTAGATGTTTCCAAAGCACTCACACGGCCATACTGTCCTTTGGTCAGATGACCACAGATGATATTCTTGGCAGTAGAGTCCAGTTGAATGAACTTCTTGACATCAGCAGCAGTGACACCTTCTCCAGCCTTGGGAACGTCGTTCTTGACAACATACCATAGGTCGACGTCAATGGCTTCAAGATGCATGCGCATCTTATTCTTCCAGTAGGGATATTCAGTTCCATCGAAGACGGGGCACGCAACGGAGACTTTAATTATCCCTTCAGTCGACATAGCTAAAACTCCAGGTGGTTAAACCGAATCACACAGAACAAGGGAGTACCTTACTCTGATACCAATTGAAAATGCGTTATATCGACTAAAGGGGGGTTGAATAGGCGATTTTTATGAAAGACTTCAAAACGTGGGAGTTTCGAAGACAAACGATAGAAATAAACCTATTACCATGCAGCGGAAGGTAGACTACACTAGGCAAACCATAGTCAAGTATTCAACGAAGTGAAAGTACAATGACCAATAGCAGCTAGGTAGTAAGGATCAGGTAGGAAGATATTATGAAGCCAAACGGAACACGCAGTCAGTCAGTGAAGACAAAAGATAGTGTAATCATACAATGACTTCACAAGGACCAACAGTAAGTGAAGGGAAGGGAAGGATGAAACCAGTGACTCGTTGAAGACAATGATTTGTTGGACCAGTTCCAGTTGCTGTGATAACTGTACGTCTGGTTAGGGCGGCTAGGTATTTAAATCTGAGGACACACAGTCCCGGACACCCAGTCTTGAACACGCAGCTTAGGACACCCAGTCCTCACCGTATTCCCCTTGAGCTAAGGTCACACAGACCTTGCCCAATCACTCTGATAAGTCTTCAAGGTAGACTCCCAAACCTTCACAGACTTCGTTCACCGGCGATCCACAATGTCTCTTGGATGCTCAGAACGCGACGCCTAACCGGCTGGAGGATTCACAGTCCTCAAGTGTAATAAGTCTTCAGATCACACAGACAAGAAGACTTAAGTGATGCCTTAACACTCTTTGGCTATGGGTGGTTAGGGCTTTATCCTCGCAAGGAATTCTCTCTCAAAGGCTTCGAGGTGGGTTGCTCTCAAACGACAAAAGCCGTACTCTAACTCTGAGCAGCCAACCGTTTATGGTTGTAGGGGCTGGGCTATTTATAGCCACTGGGCAACCCGACCTGATTTGTCCGAAATGACCCTAGGTCACTAAGGAACTGACACGTGTTCCAACGGTCAGATTTCAAACACACGCGGTAACTTTACTTGGGCTACAAGCAAAGCTGACTTGTCCGACTCTGGACAAGATTCGCTTTCATAGTCTTCACTTGAAGACATAGGTTTTGGTTAAGCATCACTTCAGTCATTCTAACTGGTTCTCTTGGACCCCACTTAACAGTACGGTGGTTCCTATGACTCAACAAAGAAGAAAAAGAACTACGAAAGACCTAAGTCTTCGAGCTCCATAGGCTTCATGCGATGTCTTCTCTTGTCATAGTCTTCAATGTGAATATCTTCATATACCACCTTTGACATCAATGTCTTCATACATTTTTAGGGGTCATCTCTGGTAGGAAAACCGAATCAATGAGGGACTTCTACCTATGTTATCCTGCAATTCTCACAAACACATTAGTCCCTCAACTAGGTTTGTCGTCAATACTCCAAAACCAACTAGGGGTGGCACTAGATGCACTTACAACGTCAGCCACCAATAGGCGTCGCGCAACCAGGTGCACGAAGTTCATGAGGTTAGGTGCGATTTTCTCGATGCTCCTACCATTATTCCACCGATCGAATCAGAAGTTCATGAGCTTACCATCTCAAAGTTGGCATCACATGTCCGCATGCGCAAGCTCAACCCCTTCTAGCCAAAGAGTAAGACACAAGCCCTACATGGTTTGTCACGCACCCTCTTCTCCACCCATAACCACCTGATGTGAAGAGCTTAATTTAATAGCCCAAGATTGATCACCCAAGGCCATCATACAACTTATGCGACTGATCCCTCGATTTGGACACTATAGGGAGCTTCTTCAGTTAGTGGGCAAGGCAATTGAGAATTTCCTCTTGCTATAACTACCTCGTACCAATTAAGGAGCTCTAAAGCATGCTGAGCTGGCCGGGTGAGATAGCTTCCGGTAATATGTGCTTGTCACTTCACTCGAGCCTTGAGAGAATCCGTGCACGCAATGTTCCATGTCACGATAAAACATCCACTATGTGCGTCCTCGAGACTATGCCAGAATAATACCCACCTTAAATTTGTCGATGCACTTGAAGAACCATAGATGAAGGTCTAAGGCCATCATATGAAAAATGGGCATGTCGGACAGCTTGGAGCTGACAAGGATAACCATCTAGCTCACCTAAGTAGCGAAGCTTTCCATGTCCGCAGATGGGTAGCAATTCTATCCATAAGCGGATGGAGCTCCACCTTCGTGAGAGCCTTCAGCAATAGCGGCAGCCGCGGGTAGGTTATAAGGAATGGATGAATTGGGTGGTCGACTCTACCAACTACAACATGCATCTCATCAGCATTACATCTATGAGCGAGATAAAGATTTTGGCAAAGTTGCAAACAATCCCAGAAGCATCTCTGAAGCATTGGAGCAATCCCTATGCTGCCTCCACCTCATGCAAGGTAGGATTGATCAAAAGCATAACGTTGTTGGCGTATAGAGATAGCCTATGTTGATATCCCCATTGATGCAAGTGGAGGAAGAGGTTCGCCAATTCCGCCTTGTGGAATAGCATTGTCAAGATGCATGATGATGATGAATAGAGTGGGTACAGGAGATCCCCTGCATGCCAAAAGTTCTATCTCGCGCACCCACTGACAAGGACTGCATGAGGAGGAGAGGAACAACGTCAAGCGATGAATCCACCCCCCCCAAGAAAACCATGGTGCAACATCTGAAGCAGAAAACAACAATGAGACCGATTTAAAAGCCTTCGTGATGCCAAGTTTCAACATGAAGATAAATTACAAATCATATTCTACCAAATACAACAATATACTAATATATACTAACATTTTTTCTTGAAAAAACTCTAACACTTTTCATGTGCGGGTTGACCGTGTCTATTCATTAATCTATTTTTGTATGGTTGTATACCACCATTCTCTTTTCAATGATTTAAGCGTCTAAGCAATCGTCTCCTCACTGGATAGATAAGAGCATCTATAGTCGGACTTGGCAAATCCGGCCCCTCAAACGCCTGCAGACGTGCCCGGGCGCGTCCATGAGCACTGACCGGGCACCACTCAAATGTGGCGTTGCACATCCACATACCGCAAATTCTGACCCTCAAATCCATACAATCCATGCACGTCGATCATACGGTACAAACTGTCTGAATGCCAAAGTTCGAAACAAAGCAAAGCAAATCATAGTTCAATAAACCGGACATGGCAAAATGAAATCAATGTTTGAGCGTGGCGGATGGCCTCGGATCACTGGCTGGGCGCCTGCTCCGAGTGGAAGGCGTCCTGCTCCAGGCGGAAAGCGTCCTGCTCGTCCTGCTCTACCTGCATCCGGGCAGCCTCCTTCGCCTGCAGCCGGGCTGCCTGCTCCGCCTGCATCCAGGACGCCTCCTCCGCCTGCATCCGGGCAGCAGCCACCCTCGCCGCCTCATAGTCCCTACGGTCGTTGATCTCCTTCTTCTTGTCTGCAAGCCACTTCTTTGCATGCTCATCCAAGAGGATCTCGTCCGCCAACATAATTCTCGCATCTTCCCCGTCCCGTGGGAGTTGCAACCTTTCCTTTTCAAGCTCTATGTCGCAAAATGTCTTGGCCTTCTTGAGCTCCCATTTGATCGCCGCTTGTTGCTTCTCCAACTCAATATTCTCCCTCTCAATTTCCAGCTTCTTCTCCGCCCTCTTCCGGTCCCACTCCATCATTTCCTTTTACGCGGCGGAGGAGACAACTGCTCCACCACGTCTGAACCTCCCTGCGCCGCCGCCGCCTCTCTCTTGCTGTCGGCGTCGCCACAACTTGCGGGCGATGTTCTGCGCCTTGCAAGTTGCAGCCGACGAATTCACGCCGTCGACGGACGAGGCGGACTGCGTCTACGTTGCGCGGTGTGGGTCGGGCTGGACGACATCTCCGGCGGTGGATAGGGACCGAAGGTGAGGATTGGGAGCAAGGGTGGAGGATGGCGAGGGTCCGGGCGCGAGAATGATTGGAGGGCGGCAGGGGGAGGAGGAGGATTGGTTTGATGGATTTGGTGGAATTTGGGGTGGGGTCGGGCTGTCGGGTCGGACGTGGCGGTTGTGCCCGAGTGCCCCCATATCCATCCTATATTCGAGCTGGATATGGTGGTGCCGGTCAACCCGCACGTTTGAGGATCGTTTAAGAAGCCCGCCTGGGTCAAAAAATCATGACCGAACAATGGTCGGGCGACCCGTCCGTACGTATGAGTCAGATTTGAGAGGTCCGATTGTAGATGCTTTAACAACAGGCCTTTCTTGGACTCCGGATGCAGATCTGATGACCTAGCGGTCATAAGCAGCAAATACTGATAGTACAGAGACACAATTCTGTTCCAGACAGCAGCACGTTCTTATCAATCAATAGAAAACGTCATCGTCTCCATTAATTTGGCCTTCCTACGGGCCATTGAATTCAGCCGTGTCATTTTCATGAACGCGTGCTCGCTTCTCTTGTAGGTCGGGGAGTTAGTTGCATGATTGACAACTTCGACACTCTTACATCTTTGCACAGATACTATACGACATGCAGACTATTAGGTCACTAAAGACTATAGGTTGCAACCTGACTCTTTTGACGGTTAATTTGTCCGAAGACCAGAATGCAGTTCTGTTTCTACTTTCTACCGTAATGTGAACCTAGACCAACTGTGTAGCACGTAACTATGATCGTTTTCCGGGTGAACAACAACCCACGAGCCCCCAATTCCTCGTCAAAGTATGAAGATAGCAACGTGGTGCATGCATGTCCCTCCTCTAGAAAGGTTACCATTCTTATCTCCATATGACGTTACCGCTTGCGCGTGAATTCCTTCCCTGGCCTGCTAATTAAAAAACTGCGCACAACTCTTGATGAATCTCTCTATAGATACGATGGAGATTTGGCCAGCACTGAAGTGCCAAAAGGCAAAAATCTTCGAGCTTAAATATATACGCATGTGTTACTTGCGTTGAAGGCTTGGCCCATCTTGTGACTAGCCAGACAAGAAAATCTGGCGTTCGCTGGTTAGCTTTTCCGTAAGAAAATAGAACGTGCACAAATGATGGAAACGACAAACTGTGCCACATGGTCCAAGAGAGTAAACATGGTTCTAGTATTGATTTGAAAACTGGTGTTTAAAATCAGGAGTTTGAAGTTTACTCTGCAGAGCAGACATACACATGCAAGACCAAAATACCGGTGCCACAGGGTCCAGGAGATTCTAACAGTCTATTCATTCAGTCTGGTTGCCGTGCGCGTTCTCTGCAGTAGGTGGCTTATCTTTTTCTTTGTAAATGGGAATTGTGGAGGTAGGGACAATCTGGCACCAACAGTCTTATATTCTTATTATTGTTTTGAACCTCTGGTCAGCAGTTTGGTTACTCCGTTCATCTTTGTCGTAGACCCCACTGTAAGACGAAGAAAACCAGGCCACTGTAAGAATGTTGGCAGCAGGAAGAGGGCCACTCTCAATAAAAAAAGGAGAAAAAAGACAGGAAAAGGGCCATTCAAATACTAAAATTAAAGTCCTATGAAATCGCTGCGGAATCTTGAGGCTCCAGGACGTCTCTTCTC